>NW_026895946.1:82500-102855 GCF_033153095.1 Gastrolobium bilobum | reverse complement strand
GCATTTTGGGCGATCACTTTGCTGAACATGGACGCCAGAATGGCTGGGGAAAAGAGGTTGCTTCAATTGGTTGAATTGGAAGAATTCCGGAGCGAGGCATATGAAAACGCCAACCTCTACAAGGAGAAGATGAAAAGGTGGCACAATAAAAAGCTGATTAAGAAGGAACTAGGAGTTGGGGACTAGGTGCTGTTATATCAATCCAGATTGAAATTGTTTCCTGGAAAGTTGAAATCAAGACGGGAAGGTCCTTATGAGATCACTGAAGCACTCCCCAACGGAGCATTTACCATTGCTCATGAGACATCTGGAGCAACGTACAGAGTAAATGGACACAGACTAAAAAATACAACAGGGGGACCAATGAGCATGAGGAGCTGACTTCTCATCTCACTGACCCAGTTGAAGTTTGAACAAGGGGGCAACAAGTCGAGCTAGGACTATAAACGAAGCGCTACTGGGAGACAACCCAGATTTATTTTTATGTTTATGTTATTCATGTTTAAGAAAAAAAAAAGTTTTATTGTGCTAACCATGGCAGGAGGCTAGTTTTGGGGTTGCTCTTGAGCCCCAATTTTAGTTGGGCTGCTCCTACTGGCCCCTTTGATCCAAGGGTCTGCAATGGGCTACACATAAAAAAAAAGAAACAGCTCCATGATATACTACCCACGTCGCAGCTGTCACACCCCTCCAATCAACAGAAGTAGGCAGCTGTCTTAACCCTCCAATCAACAGAAACGGCAATTTTTAAAAAGGGAGTAACCGTCAGAGCAGAGAAGACAGTTACTTTTCCCACACGCCTTAAAGCACAACAGACACCCCACCTATCCACTACTCATCATAGCCCACGATCACCACTCCTTATCCACAAAGAGCATTTCAAACCCTCTCATCCCTTCCTTCATTTCCTTATAAGTTAACATAGGGACCATCATCCCCTTCTCACACTCTATTCCCATTCAAACTACAAAGACCAAACCTTTACTCCTCACTCCATCTCCCTGACTCAGAGCTTTACACCATGACGCGCTAGAAAACCATTATACCTGTTGCCGCCTCTTCTCGCAAGAGAACTCGAGGAGGGAAAAATCTCAAAGCTGTCCAAACGACAAAAGACCGTACGATCATGCCGGAAAGGGGCATCATTCTCAACAGCTCCAAGCATGGAGAGATCGAACGATGGCTGGAAGAGGACATAGCAACACTGGACTGGGAACTGTTCGTTGAACCTCCTACAAGAGCTCGCACTGAGTTTGTAACTGCATTTTTAGAGGAGGTGAGGAAGGAAGAGCTTCCCAAGCTCATTATTAGTGGAGTAGAGGTGGACTTCTCCCCTGAGGAGATTAATGGAGCATACAACACAGCTTCAGTCTCCACTGATCAGGACGAGTTTGAAAAATACTGTGCTGGCCGAGGAGATGAAGCCATAACTGGGGAAGTGCTTCAGGGAATAGGCTCAGAAGGAGCAACTTGGGGAACCAAGGAGTCTGTCCTTAGGAGGTACCTCAAGTTCGAAGCAAAGGTATGGATGCATTTTATAAACTCCCGTCTGATGCCTGTGAGCAATGACTCCAGAGTAAACTGGGAAAGAGCAGTGCTTGTTTTTTACATCTTGACCAGGAAAAAGTTCGATGTTGGAAGAATAGTGTACAGACAATTGGTGGCGAATGCACCAAGGAACTCTCCTTTCTTTTTCCCCTGTCTCGTTACTGAAATGTGTAAAAGGGCTGGTCTGAAGCCCACTAGTCCGATTGAGGAAGAGACTATCCCAGAAGGATCGGACATTGACCAGTCCACACTGAGAAGAATCAGAGAAAACGAAGGAATGAAGAGTGAGAAAGAGGAAGAAAAAGAAGAGAAGGGAGAAGAGAAAGAAGAAGAAAGAATGGAGGTTTCGGGCAGTGTGAAAAGTGAAGAAACTTGGAAGACTCAAAGAAGGGAGAAACTCCTCTTTAAGAGAGCTACTGCGAGCAAGGTAAGAAGACAGTTCTTGGTTGAAACAAATGACACGACTATGTTCTCGGTGCAGACCTTCTAGCAGTTCAGGTGCAGGCCATAGAAGATACACTTGGAAAGGAGCTACAAGCTTTGAAAGAAGCCCACTTGCACACTGAAGCAAAAAAGAGAGGCCTGCAGAGAGAACTGGCCGGGATAAAAAATGCTGAACCGCTGCCGCAGAAAAGAAAGCTCGAGGAAGGGGAGGGATCTTCAAGCTTACAAAAGACGGTAAAGGATTAGGTAAAAGCAGTGGACTCGCTGAAAAAGAAGATGGAAGAAAGAGAATAGGCCCATGAAGAAGACAAAACTGGATGGAAGGAAGAAATTTATCTCCTAAAAGATGAGTTAATGAAGAACAAAGAAGAAGAAATTCAACTCTGGATGTACTTCAAGGCTCGTGATCAAGTCTTCGCCAGTAACTGGGGCGAAAAATTCAAAGGACAGACACAATATCCACCATTTCCAAACATCTTGCCTCCAGAAGCAGTGACGAGTGCTCCCCACAGAGGAGCATACCAAGGAGCTGGGGAGCAATAAGGGTCACTACGGTGACCCCAGGTTCATTCGTTCTCTATTCTTTTAACTCTATTAAATCTTTTTGAATGAATGCCTGAATGTTTGAAGTGGAATATGTTTGACCAAACTGCTCCTAGATAACAACCTCTGTGGTGTACCAGGGATTCGCCACCCTGATTTACTTGTTTTCCAAAAATGTTTTTCTGTCAAGTTTGCTGTCCTGAGTATCCTGATTTACCCAATTGCTCTTGTTGTTTAGGTTTTTGCTCCTTGAGATGCTTTGAGGAATTCACAGTTTCTGACAAGCAACATAAAGTACCTATCTGATTTGGAGCAACACCAAGCACAAAGCACCACCCAAGAATCTGATACTCTATCATTCAGTGGACTCATGAAGTTGCTAAAAGGAAGGGACTTCAGTTTATTTAAAGAACTTGCTCCACCCCTGTTTGGTTAAAAGAAAAAAAGAAAAAAAAAGGTCAGCTCCTCTGTTCCCAAATTGTGCCCAAAGGGCCCAAGTCATCAAAAGTTAGGAGCAAGAGCCGCTCAAAGAGCACACCGTTGAAAGTCAGCCCTATGCAAAGACAAGGGTAGTTGACTTCCAGCCAAAAGACCTGAGAAAAAAGGGGGGAGATAAGAAACAAGAGAAGAAATTAAGCAAAGAGTTCATTCCTGAAGCAACTCGGTGAGAAACTGACTGAAAGAGTGGAAGAGGTCACACACACACACTGAATAAAGCTGGTGAACCATACAAGTCAGATGGGTGCTCCAATGAAGTAATGGAAGAAGTCATGTCTAACTTTTCATCAGTAGTCTCGAGGAGCATTAACCTAACACAAGAAGATTGTAAGTAGTGCGGGATTACTCGGGACGAGTAATGTTTAGTTTTGGGGTATTGATGGTCCTCAAAAGTTGAGGTCCATTAAGTATATATCACTCCACAAAACCCCTGTTTTGGTCACAAATCACTCTCTTTAACCTTCTTTTTCCATGATGAACAATTGTCTTGAAAAGTGGACCAGAGCAACACTTGAAATGGGAATTAGAGTAGGCCTGGAGCAAATTGACATTATCTTTTTCACATATGATTATTGGGTTGATTTGTTTTGATCAGGAAACCTGAGACCTAACAGAAGGGCCCACATATTAAGGAAAAGAAGGAAGAATGCTGCGCAGGAGGGAGCATAAAAGCCTGCTACAGTACAAAAGCAGTAAAAGGCAGCAATCAGGAGCCTCCACGTCAGCCACAACAGAGAAGGTGGAGGTGTCTCGCTGATTCTGAAATTCTCACCCGAGAAAAAACACCAAAAGCAAGGGGGACCACTGCCATGCAGAGCTGAGCTGGCAGAGAGCAGACCGGCTATTGGAGAGGATTTGAAGAAGGCACAACCCTTGATGAAAGGGACGACGAGGATCTGACAGAAGAACTCTATAAAAGGAAGAATCAACCTTCATGAGAAGGAATCGGGACACCATTCGAGGGCTTGCCATTTATTTTTCCTGATATTTTTCTTTTGTAATGTTCACTAGGAGCTAACTTCCTCTAAGTAGGTGAGGGTTCCATAGAAGTAATTCCTTTTGTCTTAGGATAACTTTGTAAGGAATACATATTTTATGAATGAATTTTGTGCTGTTCTTTGGTTTAATATATTGATTCTGTGAAACCCTTTGGGCTGGCAACCTCATCCCGGGACCACTCGGTCAATGAAACACTGACAAGGGCGTGCGGAGCAGTCTCAAGATCTTGGGGTAGTTCAGCCTGAAGAAAGGAGGGAGGAACACCTGGAATGAAGAGCACTTCCATGTGAATCCAGGCCCTTTTGAGAAGGCAGCATGGTTTCCTTGCATTTAACTCTAAGTTCTACGGAGTAATGTGGAGAGTAAGACCTTGCTCTTTTACTTACTTGTGTCAAAACGACGAAAGGAGCAGAATCCATCTTTAAAATATGCTACCAAGCAAGGTTAACCAAACAAAGGGATGAAAATATGGAACCCGAAACACCTACTTAACTCTTTCTAAACTCAATCTCACATCAAACTTTTGTTATAACTTTCTTCACGACAACCAAATTGTGCTTATCTATTGCTGCTTTTATGATCACTTCACTAATTTCTTTTGAGTTACTTCAATTTGATGCCTTGATATTCGATGACTATGCTAAGTCATTCACTGCTCTTATCTCGTTTAGAATGGTTAACACTGTTTAACTAGCTGGCTAGAGATTGCTCCTTGTGAAGCTTGGTTAAGAATAACTACTTTCCTTTCATTTTTCTAAGAATTAAGTTTCCCTGAATGATTCCTTCTTCACAACTGCTCCCTGAGGACGCTAAATCTGGGGCTAACAACACCCTGTATTGCTTGACACGTATGCTTGCGTATAGTTGAAGAGGGTTGCTCTCCGTCAGAGTAGGTTGCTCCTGTTTGCAATCTCGATTATCACTCTGTATTATTGCTCCTTAAAAATATCCCTGAGCAGCTCTCGGTTCGACCAAGCACGTGCCTACTCATATTCAGATTGGGCAAGTTGTCCACTCACTCGCCGCTCCGTTACAGGTTATTTCATCATGCTAGGTTCTTCTCCAATCTCATGGAAGACCAAGAAACAACCCACAGTCTCTCGTTCCTCCGCAGAAGCTGAGTATCGCGCCATGGCAGCTGCTACATCTGAGCTTCTTTGGCTAAAAACCTTTCTTCACTCACTCGGCGTTCCACATTCTCAGTCTATGGCTTTGTTATGTGATAATCAAGCTGCTATGCATATTGCAGCCAACCCGGTGTTTCATGAACGGACAAAATATATTGAACTTGACTGCCATTTCGTTCGTGATCACGTTTTAAACCACAATATCAACACTGCTTATGTACGTTCAGATCACCAGCTTGCTGACATTTTCACTAAGGCCTTGGGCATGAAACAATTTGTTTTTCTTCGAGACAAGCTAGGCACTGCATCCTTACGTGCTCTAGCTTGAGGGGGGAGTGTTACAATAAGATCATCTTGATCTTATCTTTCCAACAACCTGTTGTTCATAGTATATTATAGTATATTATTGTTTCCTAGTTATTAGCTTAGTTTATTTGTTCCCTATTATCAGCATAGCTGTTGGTTCCTTATTATCAGCATGGCTGTTGTTTATATTCAAACGTACATGTAACAACCTCTTGTATATATTTTGGCTCTAGCCACAATGCAAGATAGCTTAAACTCTTTACTGCAAACCTGCTTCTTTAAGGTCAATTATAAAGGATGGTAAAAAAATCAGCATTGATGCTTAAACTAACTAGAATTGGGTATACAATTGTTGTATTTCCAAAGCAACATAACTCTTGGAAGTAGGGATGTGCATGGGTCGAACCGAACCAATTTTTTTGAAAAATCGAACCGAATTGGTTTAAATGGTTCGGTTCGAAAATGGTTCGATTCGGTTCAAAACTGGTTTGGTTCGGAAGTGGTTCGGTTCGGTTGGAAATGGTTCGAAAACGGTTCGGTCCGACCCTATGTTAAAAAGAAAAAAATTAAAAAATAAAGTTATAAAAATCAATTTGGTTCAGTTTGAAAACGGTTCGGTTCGGTTCTCAAACTGGTTCTAAAAACTGGTTCTTTAAAAAATGGTTCGGTTCATGAACTGATTTTTAAAAACCGGTTATTTTAAGGGCGGTTTGGTTCGGTTCATGGTTCGGTTCAGTTTTTTGGTTATTTTGCACACCCCTACTTGGAAGTACACAACTCTTGGGAGTTGTTATTAATTATTATATTTCCTAAGCAACAAAACTCTTGAAAGTTGTTAAGAAGCTAGTTTCAAGGTTAATCAGCCATGGAAATTGGACAATTGTTAATAGTTGATTTCTCTTTGTATTTTCATATTTTCATTTTCATCTATAAATAGAGAATACTTGTAAACCACAAACCATGATTTGATAAATGAAAATTGAGTCAAATTCTCTCAAACACTTGTTTTGAAACCTTGTTATCTTTATCTAACATTTGGTTACTTGTGAGGCAAATGAGTTCTTTATCAATTAGGAGGGTGGGCTAAACTTTAATATCAATTATGGTGTAATCCTCTTAGGCTTTAAGTGGTGGCATAGTCTTTATCTCAAGTTATATTCTTCTTACTTCTTTAGAAATAACAAGTGTCCTTCATCTTGATCTTCTCTTATAGTTCAATTCTCTCATTATCATATCCATCATGTATCAAGAGATAAGCAGCTAAGTCTTGGAGAAGATTCATGGCTTCTGGTGCTTCAATAAGGTGAATCTTCTAAGTGTTGATTCAATGATTAGGAGAATCCAGAGCTTGCTAGAATGTGTGGAATTTGTAGACTTGTAGCTTGTATTTCTTTCATGTTATTAATCGTTGTTGAAGTGGCTAATTGTTTAGATCAATCTTTGGGGTTCTTTGTTCATACCTATAATATTTGGGATTGAGGGTTTACTTAGACCTTTTTCGATTTGTGCCTTTGTTATTGTGTGTATTATTTTATTGGTTTTATCATTTAGTGCAAGTGCTATGGAGTTTAATCCTTGTTGGCCCTTTGATGTAGGAAACTAGCTCACCCTAGTTTTTGAACTAAGTAATCTCTGGTGTTCTTCTCCTCCTCTATGTTTCCTTATCCCCTGTAATACGCGGTCAATTTTATAACAAATGGTATCAAAAGCCTTTGGTCTATTTTTCTATTTCTTTACCTTCTTTCTGTAGTTTACTCTTTTCTTATCAAGTACATGATGAGCTCAGCTCGAGTGGAAGTTGAGAAATTTAATGGAAGGGGAGACTTCGACATGTGGAGGAAGAAGATACGAGCTGTCTTGGTGCATCATAAATGCTCAAAGGCTCTCGGTGGTGAAAGGGAGTTGCCTGCTAACCATAGGTAGACCCAGGGGAGGAGCTAGGGTTAGCCACCGCCCCTCCCTGATTTTTAGATTTTTTTTACTATATATATATATATATATATATATATATAAATATATATTTTGGGCAAAATAAAATAAAATCTGGACTAAAAAAATTAAGTAATTGGGCTAAAAGTTTCAAAAAAACTTAAACAAACACAACTTTAGAGATTGAAATTGTAGTTTTTTCTAAACAAAATAGCAAACTTTTAGGGCCTAAGAAAAATTTTGAAATCAGGCACACCTGATTATTAAGAGGGTGGCAAAAATGGTTGTCAAAGAAGACAACAGCAAAACACAAATAGGGGTTCCAATTTTTTGAGCTAAAAATTGGGAAGGAAAAGAGCCCACATCCATTGCCACTCCCCACCTTGACTGTGCTTGATTCTTGAAGAAGAACTTTCTAGCAAAGGCTGTGAAGCAAAACCCTACCATTGTACCACAAGACTACAAGAGAGAGATAGACTCTCATTCATCAAACACACATCGGGGTAGGTACAATATAGGCTAAGCCAATATAGCATAGGATTTCTTTTTGCACTTACTTTCTTTTAGCCCAAATTAGGGTTATAAAATAAAAACATTTATATAACTATCAACTCGTACTTTATATATATATATATATATATATATATATATAACTATTATGAATGTGTAGGGTTGATGCTATATCCAAGAACAAACTAACGAATTTCGGAGGGAATTCCAATTATGAGTATAATAATCTATTTTATTTATTCATTGGCAATTTTGTGGTGTGAATTATCTCTCTACCCACGACTAACCAATTTTACTTAATTAAACCATAATGTTTAATAATTTTAGGGTTCACCTATATCTTTATATCCCAAACCATAAGTATCTTGCAACTCTCTCTCGATGAATTAACAAGATAAAAACAATGTAAACACTTTATTAAACAACTAAAAAGACAATCATGTAACAAAGTTTAGGCATACTAATTACATCCCAATAAGGGTACTCTATCACCCAATCCTAACAATTTAGCTCATACTTGAATAGAAAGAAACAACAAAAAAGGACAAAGATTCCATAAAGCTAAAATAAAATAAACAGGGGCGTTGCTGTAACTCTGCTCTAGCAGCAACCGTGGGCTCCGCCACCATCCATCGTATCTCAGCCGTCGGAATAGTGCAAGGATCCACCGGATTCAATGATCTCTCTATCAAACCCTAGCCTCACCCTTTGATCTGTTAGATCTCTCAACAAACTCTCAAAATCTCTCTAAGTGTTTCACGATTTGGATTCTCCTCCAAAAGCCCACATTCTCTCTAAAAGAGAGGCTTCTCTCTAAAAAGAGAGACTTACTTGATTGTGTGTAGGATTCTTCTTATATAGACTTGAAATAACCTTGCAATCTGATCTTAATTTAGCCAGAGATTCTGCTCTGATTTGTTAAAGATACAGCTTGCTTAATTTGCTTGAAGATCCTGCCCATATCTGTTGAAGATAGAGCTCTGATCGTGATCTGGCTAAAGATTCTTTCCTTATTTGCTGAAGATATGGTTTGTAGAGAATGGTGATTTGGGCCCCCAATATCTTTTCAAATCCATTACAAATCTTGTTGAAATCTGCTTTAGATATGGCTGAAGATACTGCTCTGTTTTGCTGCAGATATAAACTTAAAATAGAGCATGATGATTTTGTTGCTGCATATCTTCTTCAAATCTTTTCCAATATACTTCAGATCTGATTTGGATTTATAGAAGATTTAGTTCTGAATTGTTGAAGATTTGATTAGGATTTGTTGAAGATTTGTGAGTGGTTATTTTGAACAGGTCGTTTACTTATGCACCAAGAAGCTTCCCTCCTTTAAATTAGGCTTGGGTCCATCAGATAGCTGGTGCTGATGTCACCCAATCGCAATGCTTCCCTCAGCCCGAGTATTACTATAGCATAGTTGCATGTGATTGTTGATCTTCAGCCATCATCCTTACTTCAACTTCAGTATTCCTTGTTGGCTTCATCTTCTCAAGGCTTAGTAGCTTTTGAACAGATCAGTGAGTACATTGTCATGATATGTAGTAGACTTGACATTGCATATAGTGTTAGTGTTGTGAGTAGGTTTATGTCAAAACCTAATAGGGATCACTAGAATATAATAATATATTCAGGTACTTGAATGGATCCTCTGATAATTGTCTGAATTTTACTATTGATGATCTTGGTCAATTTGCAATTAAGGGATACTATGATGCAGACTATGGTTCTGATCTTGATAAAAGAAGATCATTAACTGGGCATGTATTCATAAAGGGAGGAAATATGGTTAGCAAGAAGTCAAATCTCCAGCATGTAATGGCATTTTCGAACATTGAATCAAAATATATAACTCTAATTGAAGTAATCAAAGAGGTCATATGGCTCAAATGTATAGTCAAAGAGTTGTGACTTGGTAATGGTGTCCTCAAGGTAACATGTGACTCAAAAAATGCTATGCACTTATGAAAAACATTTTCTTCTATAATAACCCAAACTATTAAATTGAGTAATTAGGAATTATTTAAGGGTTAAAAGAGATTGAATAAATGAAAAATCTAATTTTTCTAAGTTAAGTCACTTTTATGGGAAAAAGTCCAAATAATAAAAGTATCCTAAAACTTAAGAATGATTTAGTGAGAAACTATTTTATGATTTTGAGAGCTTAGAATCACAGTTTAAGTACTTTGAGTATTGTATGAAATTGAATTAAACAATAGGGGCAAATGAATCAATTATTAATTAAGTATGTTGACTTAAGTCAAAAGTGATTAAGACACTTAACTCTTCTCAAATCACTTCCTTCATCGTGAGTTTTTCTTCCTTCTTGGTCGCTCTCCATTGTTGCTTCACCCTTAAAAACCCATTTGATTTCTAACAATAGAAATGACTAGTTTTCTTCATGAAAGTTGTTCATCTCTCAATATAAATTAGAATCCACCTATCATTTTCCAATTTAGAAGCTTGGTACAAGAAAAAAAATTATCTTTCCTTGAAGTTGATCTCCACTCTTATTGGTGGAGGAGTTAGGTTTTAGAAAAAATGTGAGTTTTGTGTTCATGAGTTAGAAATGGATTTTGATAGTGGTTTTATGTGTTGATGATGTAGTGTTGAACCTAGTAAAGTTTTGGTGGAAGACCAACCATTGGAGCTTTCCTTTGGGTAAGGCATTGATTCTTGATTTCAAGAATATGGTAAGTGGTAGAATTTGAGTTATTGGTGAAATTATGATTAAAGCTTGATGTTTGATGTATAATATATTATATTGATTGAACCCAACTATTTGGAATAGGGTTGTGCTAGGGTGAATTTGGTGTTGTTGACATCTTGAGTACAATGTGAGATTTGAAAAAAAGTCTCTTAGAGGTAAGCCTTTAGACATTTGGATTAGTCTCATTGTTTGTTTCACCATACTTCATGGGAGTAGTGGTTTATATGAATTGGTGTGTATGGTTGAATTAAAATGAGATATAATGCATAATATAAAAATATGCTTTGTGTTGTGTAATATGAAAATTGCTTTGTGTGATGCATAATTGATATGGTTTCCTGGCCAGGAGAATGTTTGTGGGATTAAACTTGAGGAGGGAAGATTGTAGGGACTCTTCTTGGGTGTGCCTTGGGAGTGAGAGCCCGTAGGGACTTCTCTTAAGGTATAGATGTGTGGACTTCCCTTGGAGCCAATTTCGTGGAACAACTCCATGTGGTTAAAACCTGAGAAGGGGAGTTCATAGGGATTCTTCTCGGAAGTTTCATATGGGTATTCCTAAAATGGAAAGTTGGCCCATGGAATGATTTTGGTGTGATTGATGTTCATTTGTATGATATATGATGTATTATACTTGTTTCAATGCTTATGCACCATAAGTGAACTTAAGGTGGAGGAATCCTCCAAAGACCCTTAGTTTATTGAGATGTTTATCTCACCCCGTGTTAGGAAATATATTTTAGGACATAGGGAGACAGAGGAGTAGGGGTGGCAAAAATGAGCCAACCCGTCGGGTCGGCTCGTAACCCGCACAAAACGAGCCGGGTTGGGTTGGCAAAAATGAGCTGCCAGCTCGATTTAGCCCGACTCGAGCCAACCCGGGCTCAAACGAGCCAGCTCGCGGGTTGAACGAGCCAACTCGCGGGTTACTCTTTTTTTTTAATAAAATACAATGGACTTTACTGATAGATTCTCCACTGATGAACTTTACTATATTGGTCGCTTTTGCAAGTCCTTTTTTTCATGATTGGCTTTTGATTCTAGATGCTTATCGTTGAAATATATAATGGATTTCTTTTATTTTTTATTTTTTGGCTTTATATACGTTTTATGGTTATCGTGAGTTAGAGTAATTCAGAAAATCATGATAACTGACTCCTGTGATTCGTGGAGTGGTTTGTGTTTCATTTAATGTTTTTGGATTTTGTAAACTACTCTACTTGTAGTTGGACTGCAAAATACAATAATTTTACACAGGAGAACAAACCACAAAAATTAAATTTTTTGAGCCAACCCGCGAGACAACCCACGAGCCAATATTTTGAGCTAAGCAACCCGCGAGCCAACCCACTAGCATCATTTCGAGCTAACTCGCGAGCTTTTTTTGAGCCAACCCGTGAGCTTTTTTACGAGCCAACCCGCGAGCTGATTATCGAGCCAACCCGCGAGCCGGCTCGGGTCGAGCCGAGTGGGGTTTTCTGGCTCGTTTTTTTTTTCGAGCCAACCCGACCCGACCCATTTTTTCGGGCTAAATGCGGGTTGGGCCGGGTCGAGCCGGGTTGGCCCATTTTGCCAACCCTACAGAGGAGCCAGTGCCAATAGGGGCAAAGAGCCTACTTAGTCCCTGGGAGTTTGCTTTTGAGATGATGTATTTTGAGGAGATGCTGTTTAGCCATATACATTTTGTATAGCCACATCTTTTGTATAGGCTATGACATTCCTTAAGGTAAAAGCTTGTAGCTATGGTGTATGTAATTTCACAGAATGAAAGATCATGCTTTGTAATCCTAATGTACCAAGGATATGTGTATAAGGTTTATAATATAGTAGTTTGGAATTCATGTATTGAAATCTTCAAAGGACATGTCTATAGTTTGGGTAGGGCTTGCATGACTCATGATGTAAATTTGAGCACTATGTTGAAGTATGTTGTAACATGATTATTCTTTTGGGTATATGAATGTTAAGATGTACTTGTAATGATATTGATGGTTGATGACAAGAATCAAGAAATTCATGGATGAAGAATGTATGTAAATGCTTGATTGTCATGAAAATGGCCAAATGATTCCTTAGGTACTTTGATGGACATATAAGTTCTTGGAAAGGAGATTAAAAATTGAAATGGAACCTTTTCATTCTCTGGGGAGCGCGCTTTGCTAAAACGCACTATGAGATCCCAAGATAGTAAGCAACCTTCTAAGCACGCTACAACATGCTAAATAAAGGAAAATTACGTGCAAGAGCACGCTAAAGCGCACTCAAAGGCGTGCTAAAGCGCGCTAGCCCTACAACTTAAACTTAAGTTTTTAATCCACTTGGCTCATGTGGGACATTTCTTAAGAGATTATAGGCTAAAATAGGACACTCCTAATTAATGAATGACTAATAAATTAAGGGAGTTGACGTAATTAAATACGAAGTAAAATTATTCGCGAAATGGAAAATATTTATTAGTGATTCAGCTTTAATTACTTTGATTCTGTCTGCGCTTAATGCCATAATTAATTATAATACATCAGGTACACATGAGGTGTTACGTCTTCCATCAAATGGAAAAACATATAAATGTTAGGTTGCACTTCATTAGAGACATCATCTCTAATGGGCAGGTTGAGGTAAAAAAGATCTTCACTTCTTAGAACATTGTTGATATTTTCACCAAGTTTGTATCAACAAGTTCAAGGATGACTTGAGTTTGTTGAAGGTTTTGGGTTAATCTTGTGGAAAATATAAAATTGATCATGAGATTAAACTCCATCTTTCTTGTACTTACACAAGCTACCTTATGAAATAAGGTGGAGTTTGTTATGTTTATTTCCCAATGTAGCCTATCGTTTCAATCATTCATTAGTGTTTGTAATGGGTATTTTAGTCATTTCACATTGGTAATAATAAAACGGTGCGTTTGATCATATAATAATAGCTAAGACTCTTCCTGATTGTGTGTACCAATTCATTTCGATACATGATGCATTATTTTCTCTCTATTCTTTGAAAAATCCCCTTTATGAGCTCTGTTAGGGTTTCATGCTCGAAACCTAGATTGCTATCAATAACTCTATTCTTGCCCATTTTTTGTTGTGGTTTTGCTGGTCTATGTGTTGCAGGTGCTTGGCTAAGTCTTGGAGAAGATTAGTGGCTTCTGGTGCTTTAAGAAGGTGAATCTTGTAAGTGTTAATTCGATGATTAGAAGGATGAGGAGCTTGCTCGAATGTGGTATTTGTAGACTTGTAGCCTATATTTCTATTGTGTTATTAGTTCTTATTGTTGTGGCTAATTGTTTAGATCAATCTTTAAGGCTCTTTGTATATAGTTTCCTATATTAGGCGGTGAGGATTTATTTAGGGCTTTTTTGATATGTGCCTTTGTTATTGTGTATATTGTTATATTTGGTTTTATCTTTTAGTGCAAGTACTACAGAGTTTAATCCCTACTAGCCCTTGGATGTAAAAAAACTAGCTCAACCTAATTTCTGAACCAAATAATTTTATCATCGGTTATTTGTGATTAATTTTATAACAACTGACAAATTGATCAGCCAAAAATTAAATATATATATATATATATATATATATATATATATATATATATATATGGGATTATATTTTCTTATGCAACATGAGATATTTATCTCATGTTGCATTCACAATTTTATGTGGGTCCCATTGCACGAGAAAAAAAGGGAAAATTTTGAAGTGAGACCCGTATCTTTTTGAGTGTGTAGGAGAGACTTGTTGTCTCATGTGACATGAGGTTAATATTTCCACACACACACACACATATATATATATATATATGAGTTTTATAAGAGTTATGTTGTAGGAAAAACGATTGTGTAATGTTATAAAGATTTATTTTGCGTGCCGTAGTTTTTTTTTTGTTTCAAAAAGTCCACAAAATATTGTGTGTGTAGGAAACTTTGTTGTGTCATGTTAAATGATAAATGTAAATTCCTATATATATATATATATATATATATATATATATATATATATATATGAATTGTGATTCATTCATGTTGTCATATCTATTTATAGAGAGAGAACAAGCACTGCCGTCCCTTTCTATGAAGAAAGAAGGAACACAATGTGCTCTTGGTTTGAACTTTGGACCATCAATCGTTTTCATGTCTTAGTCCCTCATATACCGCTAATGGTTAACTGCCACATTCAAGATTAAAAAAATAAAATATAATAAAAACTGCAGCTTAAATTTAGGAAAATAATAAATTTAATACTTTGTTAGTCACTGACATATTTTTGTTATTAATATCAAGATACAAGCTCACTCTTCTACTTCAAAATTTGGCATGTACAATAGCAATACCCCAAGACCTGAACTAGAGGGTGAACTGGTCATTGCACTACATGTAGCAAACTTCTGCTTTACTCAAAATGACAGTGTCTCCCAGCCTAGAAAATCCAACTACGGTCCCCAAAAGCAAGCGGGACACGGAGAATCTCAGAAAATTATTAATTTTTTTTTTAATAATAGGTGGAATAAAACGGGAGGCATGCTTAGTGTCTGTTATGAGTGCTGAGTTGTGTATAGACAAAACAACAAAGGAAAAACAAGATAGAAAAATAAAAGGGAAATATGTTTTTTTTTTATATTATATAAAATAATTTTATCTCATATATATATAAATTCTTTATTTCTCTTCTCCTTAATAAGTGTTATGGATGTTATCCAAATAATATTCTAAATAATAAAGGATCAATAAATCACAATCTTTGGAAATATTCTATCGGTTCATCGCTTCGCGATTAGTACGATTCGGGGCGGGTCCAGGATTAAGGCTTTAAACCCCTTCCAAAGGTGGTACTGGAGAGGTTCGAACATATGCTCTCACTCCCACCTACTCAACTCCCACATGCCAACTGAACTACCACTATTTGATCAATAAATCACAATCTTATTAGGACTCTAAACCTACAAGTAACTCCACTTATAAATAAAGAGTTGAAACATGCACAATGATTAATAAATTCATCTTGAGTCAATTGAATATTTCCCTCACATATATCTCTTAACACATCTATTTCTTTATAGTAATATTCACAGTCCAGGACCAAACAAGAAGTTTCATCTATATTTTTGTATATTGTATAATCTAATACAACAGGATAAAGATATTCCAAAAAATAAAAAACATATTCCAAAAAAAAATAAAAAACAGTAACATTGGGTCTGGTACAAAACAAAGGTGGTGTAATTGTGAGACCCCATGGGTACAAAACAAAGACAATCATCAAAAGCATGGAACTGTTAAAGTGGTAACACATCCCATGAGCCATCATCCTCTCCCCTCTCCGTGATTATTCCCTTTTGCTTTTTCGGGTCTCGTGGTGTTTCTCTACTTTACAAATTAAAGAGGGGACTACTATTACTACGCTACACTACACTAACTCTATGTTCACTGGCTCCCTTGATGCTTAACACTGCACCTCCTGTTCAATCATTTCTCACACTCTGTTGTTGGTTCAGTAGTATTAAATAAGACATGGATTTTATGAGGTTTCTCACATGACACCATTTCTAATTTCTTGGTAAGTATTCTGCTTTTGGCTTAGAGAAAGGAACCATTTTTCTGTGTGCTTTTGCCCCCCATTTAATTTGTCTCTGCTGCAGATCTGTAGTTAGCTAGAGGGTATCTGTAGAACTCTTGGGTTATATTTTTAAAAATGCTTTAACCACTTTTCTCTCTTTCTGAATGAAAATTGTAACTGCTTATGTATATCTTCCTCCTGTTCTGTTTGGGATTCAAATCCTTTTACCCATTTGAGAAAGAAAAAATAAATAAATATGAAATTAACATTCCTCATGTTCCATGAAATTTGTATGAAACTGCAGTGATTATTTTGGGGAAAGAAAAGCAGATCAACTTCAAAGATTGCAGCTGTTTATTTTCCTTATTTCCGTGGTCATGAGGGAAAAGCACTGTATTCAAAGGAAAAGCTGAACTTCCGGAAAGAAGGGAACAAAACTTGCCGAGATATTTTCTTCCCCTTGACTTGACTTGCTAGTACATCCAATTCAGTGTTTGTTACATAGGAAAACAAAGGGCTTGTTTGGTTATTTCCACTGCTTCATTTTCACTGTGATGACATCACATCTTGTTCCATATTAGCTGTTTGTTTTGTGAATAATCCTTGTCACTTGCTAGACATGGCTGAAATTAAGCTTACCCGGGTGGAGCAAGGCCAAACCAAGATTAAAAATGTTCCAATAGCTGTCACCCCAGAAGGGTTTTGGTGCTGCCCTTCTCCTGTTGTGTTTCAGAAAAGCTTCAAGGCTCAAAATCCTCTGAATAAACCCAAACCCTCTTCATCCCCACCAACAACCAGTGTTCAGAAAAAGCCAGTGCCAGTGAGTGAGAGAAGAGCTGCTGCATCTGCTCCATCGAGATTGGTGCCTTCTGATGATCAACAATGTAGTACTGGTCCAGAAAGACCTCCAGCTAGCACATCTGTGCCTGCAGAGAGAGCACCGAGACCCAAAATTGAAACTTTGCCAAGAAAGGTAGCTATTGAGTTTGGTGAACCTGGAACTTGTGATATGAAGGTGGTTTTATTAGGAAAGCAGGGATTTTCTGTCAAGTTAAGTGTGCACAGGGATGTTCTGATAGAGAAGAGTAGTTTCTTTTCTGACAAACTTTCTGAACTATCGGGTTTGTCATGTCTCCAAATCGGTGATTGTGAGGATGTTGAAATGTATGTTGAAACTGTTGGTCTGATGTACTGCAAGGAGATGAAGCAGCGGCTAATGAAGCAAAGTGTTCCCCGCATTCTTCGAATACTCAAGGTAATTTTCTATCAATGTCACGCTTTGCTGGTTTGTTTATCAACTTTGGCTGCTGTTGTATAACGAATTTCTGGGGATGAAATATGCCGTGTTGCAATCACTCTTTTGTTCTTACCGGTATGGTAATTTTGAGATTATCTTTATGGTGGTTCAATGTCTGTTTATTTGTTCTTCTGAAATAAATGTTTGCTTCGAAGCTTATTGTTAATATATCTGCTAAAGTGTATTAATACTCCTGTCATTAATTATACTCCTTGTGTTAAGAGTTAATTCATGCTCCTCCACTATGATAAATCTTTTCGGTGCGGTTCCCTGGTTTGATACACGTTCTTAAATTTATATAAAGCTATTATCTTCATCTAGTGATTGAATTTACATAGTATCTATAAAGCAAGAATTCAAAAAATATAAATTATTTGTCCTACTTTGTGATACTTTAAAAGAGTGGAACAAAGGCCAATTTGACACAATTTGGGGGAAAATATACCAATATGCCACGGTCCCCAAATTATTTTCTGAAATGACACGGTTGAATCCTGCTACTGGCTCAACGAGACACGTTTTGCCACGTGACAAAAGGCTGTCAGTTGGACTCATATCCTTCGACCCCATGGCAAAATGTATGTAATGTTGGGGACTGATGCTACTAACTCAGCAAGCGGGACTCAGGTCCTTGTGTCATATGGCAAAACATGCCTCGCTAGGCCTAGCAGCGTGACTTTAAGCGTGGTAGAATGGGAAATAAATAGTTCCCCTGGTGTGGCATTTTGGCATTACACAAACACAACCCCCCCCCCCCCCCCCACAAAAAAAAAAAAAAAAAAACAAAGAAAAAGATGGCATTTTGGTCATTGTCAACATCATGATTATCTTATTAATTGGAAGCTGGTTCAGTGAAATGGAAGCTGGGGCATTACAGTTGTTTCAAGAATGATTACTTATAAGGCAATTTATAGATGCATTTTTCTTGGGAGGCCTTTATAGTTTTGATCATATGATCTCTTCTCCACTCTGATCTTGAAGGAGGAAATGCTCCCATTAAACAAGGAATCTCATGGATTCTTCGTTTTATGACAGATACCCTTATACTGGTTACTGATGGCAAAATCTAGAGTTGCGCGAGTAAAAGCTTGTGCTATGAATGTCAATTGTAGTGAAGATGATAGAATAATCCTTGCATTGTATGCTCGTATGGGGATTTATTTTTTTATAATTATGGTTAACAAGTATATACTTATGTACTCTTCAAAAGTTTATGCACAACTAGCTTGTAATACATACTTGTATGTAGATACAGTTGACACTGAAAGATCAAAAGTTGCATTGAAGACTGGAGTGTTCCATGAATGAGAACTGTAGTGATGATCATGATATAATCATGTTATCACATAGGGGTGATTTTTCCCCTAAAAGAATTAGTATTACTGAGGTTATTCTTATTCCTCAAGATCATAGTATTTTCATTGGTCAAAATATTCTGAGCCTGTCTCTGTAAGGCTTAATTATGAAAGGTAGTGCCTGAAACCACAGTCATCCATTTTTTGCCGCATAATGCCTTCATTGTTTCCAAGTTATTTCACCATTTTATTAATTTGCATTAGGAATGAACTCTTTTCTGTCCTTCAATGTGTGAAATCCAGTGCCCTCCTATTCAGATAGCGTATGCCAATAAGTTATATCAATTCAAAGGAACTGTCTTTTAATATCGTAAGGTAGGAAAGGGGAGACATAGTGGAAGGTTTTGATATCAATTGATACGAACCTTGGGAGAACCTTACCTCAAAAGCTAGCTCATAAGGTAGGAGAACTCAAAATCCATATAAATCCCATACCAGAACCTTATATTTCCGATGTAGACTCTTAAGTCCCATACCTTGCAATTAGATCGTAACATTCAACATTGGTTTTAAATCCATTTGTGGTATGTGTTTCCCTAAAATTGGAGGGGTACCATTAGACCCAGAGGCAATCCACAGAATTTATTGGTGTTCATTGTTAACATGATTCTTCTCAGCAAAAACAAAACAGTTCTTTCTCAAAGAAAAGCAGGCTGTTAGAAGTTGTGTGATAATGAATACTATATCATTCACTTAAACAGAGATCTTAGGAGAAAGCTATTTTTTGAAGATGAGCTAGCCTTGAGGTCAGAATGAAAGAAGAAAGCATCCAAGTTAATGTGATCCTGCTAAATCTGTCGGAACTTTTCTTCATTTCTTATATTTTTTATGTACTTCTGTGTATTCTGCTGCTGCATATTGGAATATGGACAGCTACAATTGGATGCATTCATGCCTTTTTGACTTCATAGAGGTAGTGTAACTGTAATGGGTGATTTTTCAGTGTCCAAGTTAAGTGAAGCCTTAGTCTAGACTTTCTAAATTTTGCAAATTGATTTTGTTTAAATTTCCATGAAACCCCTAACAATAGTATGTACTTTTTCCTTAGCTGTAGGACACCTTGATCAATGTGTATAGCATATGATATCCAGCTTTACACTAGGATTTGTGAAAGAACTTGAAGTTATTTTAATGGACTTTTTATGATCAGCATATGCATAGTTTTTTTATTTTTTATTTTTTGTTTATTTGGTAGTTTCCATTTGGGAAAGCACTGTTAAAATTTCTTTAGAAAATCTAAAGGCTAAAATATGATATTCCCTCAGGTTGCAGAATTCCTTGGCTTCAGCTCATGTATCCAATCATGTTTGGAGTACTTGGAAGCAGTCCCTTGGGTTGGAGAAGAGGTAGAAGAAAAGGTGGTCTCAACTGTACTAAAACTCCAAGGGGAAGGAATTGGGGTCAACCCTGTGCTGAAACGAGTTTCTTCTGATATTTCTAATGTCCCAAAAGACACTCTTTCCCAGATTATTGAACTTGTTCTCAAAAGCAATGAGGAAAGAGGCCGCCGAGAGATGAAATCCATAGTTCTAAAGCT
>NW_026895946.1:0-77500 GCF_033153095.1 Gastrolobium bilobum | reverse complement strand
ACATGTAAACAAACCGGTATAACTCGGTGCGAACCGAAGTGAACCGGTCGGTTTTACAAAAACATGTGACTTGTCGGGTCAAATATACACAACATAAGAGAAAGAAAAGCTTCAGGGAGAATGGAACGATGGCCGTCGGGGATGGTGGATGTCTCACCAGAGATCCTGGTCGGTGCAGAGGCGAAGGCGAGCGTTGCAGCGCCGGAGGCTAGCATTGCAGCGACGAGGCGGACAATATGGTGATGCTTGAGGCCATGGCAACAATGATAAAGAAAAAGAAGGGCTTCTGCATTTTTTCTGCCATTTTAGTGAATAAAAAGAAGAGAAGAAGAGGAGTAAGCGTTTAGAAGAAGAGGAGTAAAAGCGTTTGCATTATTTTGCATTTTTTTCTACCTTTTCAGTAACCAGAAAGAGAAGACGAGGAGTAAGAGTGAAAAGAAGGAAGCATGTGAAATGGGTTTGCATTTATTATATTTCTTGGAAAGTGAAACTTAACAGGTTGCATTTATTGTATTCTAGTTTGCTCAACCAGCCACCGTTGTCAAATTAATTTTTAACGTGATTTTTTTTTTGGAATATGATTAATAAAGTTAAAACATTTAGAACTAATATTATTTTTTATAGATATTTAAATATAAATATAATTTTTCAAATATAAATTATAAATTTGTATATATTTACCGGGTCATGCGGTTCAACTAATGATCCACTGGTTGAACCAGTAACCCAGTACCTTAGCTGGTTCAATAGTCGGGCCGGTTTTAATAACATTGCTTGGCACCTTCAAACACGTGACATTTAATTTTTATTTTTTTGTCCGTACTCTGTACATAGTTGATTTGGGAAATTCTTTAGATTTCATGTTGTAGATGTTTTTTTCACTCATTCATCGGAGGAGGATGGATGAAGAAGGTGAGATTTGATATCAAAATCATTTCAATAAATATAGGACATGAACTGGTATAAAAATGAGAAGTCTTGTGTTATAAAAATAAAAAAGAAAATGAGAAGTTTTGTATTAAATTTTGGTCATTGATTTACTTGCACTTAATTACTCACATATTTAATAAATCAGAGCTATTAAATATAAATAGAAATAACTACTAATATTGAGAGTGTAACCACCCTATAATATATAACTACATATTTAATGAATTCTCTACTTATTCTTGCTATTTTTTTTTTTTTTTGACACACTGGTAAGAAGTTTTTTGGCTGTGAAAATAGTCCTTTTGTAACTAAGTGTATCTTTCTAATGTAACTCATCCACATGGGCATGTGCATCTTATAGAGTGTGGTGATGACCCTGACTGGTATGATCATAAATAGTCATCATTTGAGCATGGTTGATATAAGATAAACAACATTTTCTAGATCATAATGTTTTATTTTGCTTTACCTTAATGATGATATCTAGTCAATACTGATTCTTTTCTCCCAGAGGGGAAGGGGTATATTTTCCTTGTTACATTTTGTTTTGTAAGGATTAGAAAATAACACACATTTTGCACTTTTCACATGCTAAGTTAGGTTTAAGAAGCATTTGATAATTGCTTTAGAATGATTTATGTGTGGCTTCACTACTCATCATTTAAAAATGGTTGCATGACAGCTAAAAAGCATTATGCATTGAATTATTAATGTCGTTTAGTTTTTTTTTTTTGCTTAATATTGAACATAAAATTGTATTATGTGATCTAATTTGATTTATTTTTTTGGGTGGGGGTTTCTCATGACTACTTTATGTAATAAGGAGCAGAACATGACACATACTTTGGCACCCTATACTTAATGGCAGATGAGAATCACAAAAACCTCTCCCAATGCAAATCCCATTACATCAAACATGTGATCAAAAATGTGGAGTTCCTTATTGTTGAAACAAAATAAGAAAGTTGCACCTAGCAGTTCTGCTAAATTTAGAGTTCTGACAATCAAGTCTGAAAATGGCACCATCAACAGGCTAGAGAATCTACTTAATTTGGATGTCACTCCATATACTGACAACATAATTGCTAAGTACATTTGGTATTCCATTGTACTCTTTGTTTGTATCTTATATTTTAGCCAATCAAATTAAGAATAACTATTTCCTTTTTCTTGCTTCTGTATGAGCATGCAAGGTATTTAAACCTGATTTTTTTTTTATGAAAACAAGATTGGAGGGACTGGAATTGATGTTCACAATAAATCAAGAGTATGTTATTTATAATGTTGTAAACAGGCTAAGAGAAATAATTTCCTACCATTTTAGTCATTTGATTTATCTCATGCTATTTATGATAATCCTATATATATATTTTTTCAATTTTCAAACAATTCCAAGGCCTGTTGAGCATCCCTCTAAGCTCCCTAAATGGAACTATGATGGATCTAACACAGGACAAGCACCAGGTGAAGATAGTTAAGTAATTCTACAGTAAAATTTTTGGTTCTGATACTTCTATTAGTGTTACTAACTTAATGCACGCCATAGCACCGGGTGAAGATAGTGAAGTAATTCTATATTAGTCTTTCACCCCCCACTCCTCAAGCAATTTTCAAAGATCATTTTTGCGGTGGTAACAATATTTTGGCAAGAGCTGTTATACTTGAAAGAGGTCTCATGATTGAGAGCATCCATTGAGAGACCATTTTCCATAATCAACACTATCAATTAAGATGACCAGGTTCTGTAAATTGAGATGAAGGAATTTCTATCTTCATTGGTTAATCTGCTGAAGCTTTGTGATCCATATTCAAACTTTGTATTCTTAGAAATTTCTAGAAAGGATAGGTCTATTTTTTAGTCTTTATTTTTGTTCTATCATTTCCTTAGTTTTGCTTCAAGTTTTTGGTTTTGTCCAGGGGTGCAAAAGGATAAGTGTGGGAGAATTTGATAATTAATATTTATTATAGTTATTCATGCTCTTGATTAATCGTTTTAGGATTGTTTATTATTAGAATAATATACTTTTAGGCTGAATTAAATCTTGGGCTCTCAATTGAATTGAATTTGTTTTTATCATAAAATTTCAAATTTACGTCGCTACATTATTTTGATGATAACTCTTTCTACAGGTGTTTGATTGATCCCATTCTTGTCTCGTTTTGCATATGATTCAGTAGGCTACAAATGTTATGAAGACATGAAAGCCCAATTCGAACAAGATGATAGTCAATGTTGGGGCCCAAGTCAGAAACGAGATGCAAGAGTTTTAGTTAATTATTGGGCTTAAATGTTTAATTAAGAACCCAATGTACATTAGGCCCACGACCATTGTATCTGTTTTATCTTTAATTTTGGGCCGAATTTAGTGGAGCCCTAACCTGATTTGGATGATATAATATCCCTCACCATGAGATTTAATTAATTGCATGTAATTAGGCAATTAATCTTTTATTAGTGGGTTGAATTAGGTAAAATATCTAATTAAATGAATTTGAGTCACTTTTGAGGTAAAAAGTGCAGTAAGTGAATATTATGGGGTAAAAATGTGTGTAGGAAAAAGTACCCAAAATATAAAAGTAAAATTTGAAATATTCTTAGAAAAATATTCTAGACCTTTGGGTAAAGTTTGGTGGTGAATGAAGTTGAATAGATAGATGAACTCATACCCGGTTAAGATAACTTAACCTATGATAAGTGGTAAAACACAATAACCCACCCCATTTTCCTTCTTCTTCTGTGATGGAAACATAGTGTGAGAGGGAGAGAATCCAATTTTGAAACCCAAACCCTAGCTTCCTCATCTCTCACCCAAATCAATCTATTCCAAAGGCAAACTTGCATCAAATTCCTCTCTCTTCAAAACCCACCACTCCTTGTTAGTTGGGAACCATTGTGGGTGGAGATCTTGGCTTGTTTGGGGGGCAAAAATCTTGAAGATTAGAGGAGTTTAGAGGCATTTTCTCCAAGGGGAGCTTAGGAGATCAACATTCCTTGGTTGGGTGACCTTGTGTGGTAAGTTTCCACTCCTCAAACCTTGTTTCCACGGAGATTGCTTGAGGTTGAAGATGATGAATAGTGATTTTATGAGTTTTATGAGTTTGAGTTAGATTGAAGCTTAATACCTTTACAAATGTTGTTAGGAATGATGAATAAATGGTAGAAATAAACTTAGATAGTTATTTGATTATACTATGAAAATTGCAAGAATCTATGCTTGGTTTGTGGACTTTCTTGCATTTGTAAGTCATGGTTTGGTTGGATATTAATTGTGTCCAAATGATGGCTAGGATTGAGGCAATTGAACCATCCTTGAGTGACAAACCATTGGAGGAAGCCATGGAGCTTGATTAGCTCACTTGAATTGGTAAGTTCATGCCTATTGTGGTGTGAATATATTTGTATGGTTGATGAATATATTGGTATTCATTGGATTGCCTTGATAGATTGTCTAGTACCTTGATGTAGGTATTGATTGTAAAGCTTGATTGTTTGAGTTGGTGGTGAACAAAGGTTGAGATTGGAAGCAATTGAGGTAAGCCTTCGGACCTTGGAAATTGATCCCTTTATTGTTCCACCAAGCCCGGAATGGGTAGTGGTTGTTGATAGTGTATGTAAATGCAATAAAGTAGTTTAATGCTTTGTTAAACGTATGTGTATGCGCTGGGTGTGGCATAGGATGGTGTTTCCCTATGTTTACGGTTATTGCTATTATACTCTGAGTGAACTATGGGGTAGAGAAATGCTCCAAGGACCCCAAGTTTACTGAGATGTATTCGTATATCTCACCCCGTATTGTGGGGACCCCCTTTCAGGTACAGATTCTGCAGAAGCCTCTGGTGGCAAGTGGCCATACTTGGACTAGATTAATACATAAGGATGTTGCATTATTTTAGTTATGCATATCATTTAGTAGTTTTCATGTATATGATTCACATTTGAAAGTCATTTGATATGTGTACATCATGTTTTATTTTGGTGGACTTAGCCTATGTTCAACTCCTTTGATGTCTCTTTTATTGATGGGAGCCAAGGATTTGATCATAGTGTCATGTAGCTAAGTCCCACGGTTATGTATTAAAGACACTTGGATATTGTGTAATATGGTACTTATTGTATATATGATGGAAGGACATTGATGCCTATTTGATAAATGTATGTCTTGAAATAGCTAATAATCATGTATTGAAGTGGTTGTATAATATTTATTAGGTGAAAGAAAACCTTTGGGGTTGAGAATCAAGGTAAATTTAAGAATGTTATGTCTTGTTGTTCATTTTTCATCTCCTATATGATATATTTGGACCTTTGTGTCTTAAAGGAAGTTATAGATTTTTTTTTTAGCTTTCCAACGAGACCAAGATTGCAATAATCGGATAAGTATAACTCGAGTTATGGGTAAAATACCCAAGTATAGTGAAATCTCCAGAACTGTGGCGCTTTTGGCGCCAATATGGCGCTGTTAGCACCACCAAATAGTGGGTTGGCGCTATCAGCGCCAATTTGACGTTGACGGAGCCGTAAGATATGAAAAAGTAAGTGTTCTGGCGCTATTAGCGCGGGTTTGGCGCTGTCAGCGCGGGACCTTACGAAATTTAGCACCTTTTTCTTCAAATATTCATAACTTGAGCTGCGGTGCTCCAATTTGAGCGCGTTTTGAACCCATGCGTAGCTAGAGAAGAGATTTACAATACACTGGGAGATAAGGACCATAGAATTAGTATAATATTACTTATATAACTAAAAAGTGGAGGTATTTAGTGTTGAATAACAATGAAAATGAGTTGTTAAACCTTGTTGGTCTAAAAGGACTACTTGGAACACTATGGTAGAAACTTAGGGTCTAAATATAATTACATTAAGTTATGATTATAGTTATTGGAATTGTTTTAACTACGGAATTGATTTTAAACAGAAATATTTATTAACAAAAAGGGAAAAAGTTTATCCGTATTATAATCCAATTGTTGTGAGTGTAACTGCCAAGCCATCTGCCTTGCTCATCACACATAACACCTCCAAGTTTACCACGTGCAGCTTCGTTCCTGTTCACCTTTATGGAGCCAGGGCTAGGGAACTGCCAAATAATATTAGTGATCATTGATTTCTTCTCTGCCAAAATACTGCTCGGATGATTAGTAGCCTCAACCACTTCTTTTCATAAGCTTCATACTAGGTATTCCTCCGTGCTAACAGGAATCAACAGGGCCCCATGAGCGACATTATTCCTCAAATGCCAAATTTTCCAGCACGAGTTAGGAAAATTGATAACCAATTCTTCTTGTAGTGCCATCCTCTGGTAACTAAAGTTAAAGGATAACCATTAGTCTAAGTCACCAAGGAGGAAACCATCTGAGTGCTCACTTGCAGCGAGCTTGGTCCATAGAGGTTTCACTTCTTGGCAATCTCTAAGTGCATGAATTACAACCTTCCTCTCCCTCTAACACACAGGGCAAATATCATCTCCAACACCCCACTGAGCGATTCTGCAGTTAGTGAGGAGTCTTTTATAATAACCCACAAAAGTAAGTTTTGTAAACAAGGATTAAGTAAGCATTTAAATGGAAGTTAATTATGGATTTGATTAGTTCAATGGAATTTGTGATAAGTTAATCATGTGATTAACATGGTAATATGAATAAGGATATAATTCATGCCAAACAAGTCATTTAGGACCCAAATGGAATTATTAGAAAAGATTGTGGGTCAGAATATAAATATGGTAAAATTTAGGGACCAAATTACAATTATTCAAAACTTGGCGTAAACTTAATTTTAATGTCATATTAAGGAGGTTTAGGAAATTTTATGGGTTCAAAGTGATGTCATTATTGTTTGATTATGATTAGATGTCAAGTTATTAATTAAAAAAGACATAGGGACTAATTAGTAAATTTTGTAAATTATAGTCAAAGTCAACATTTTAATCACTTAAGACACTAAATTTGGCAAAGTCAATCACTTTGCTTTCTTCTTCCTTCTTTGGACTTGCTGAAAATAGAGAGAGAGGAAAGACTCCATGGAAAGGAGAAAACAAGCTTTGTTCATCCATCTCTAGCCATTTTTGAGCCAAACACATTTCCTAAGCATTGATCCTTAGGACCTAAGCAATAAAACCTTAGTCTTAGATCATCCTAGAAGGCCTTGGTTGAAGACATATATCTTCTTCTTCTCTTCTACCTGCTACTATTCATGGAGGCAAAGATGAGTGATTTTCATGTTTGAAGCTTATAGATTGATCTCTAGGTGATTTAGCACTCATTAAAGGCAAGACATTCTACTTTAAATGGCTAGTTTTTTGAGTTTGAATTTCGGTTTTCTTTTGTAATTTTACATTTGATGATCAAGATGAATGTGTATCGATGGTATGTTAATCATTGGATGTGTTCTTTAATGGTTTTAGAGTGGAATGGTCTATGTAGTTAGTGAAGGAGGTATGAAATTTTGCATGAACCTTTCTTTCTCTCAATTTGGCCATCATGTGGGGAACATGTTAAGAGTTTTTCAATGATGTGTTTTGAGGTTAAATATTGATCTATGATTGGTTTAAAGTTGAATACAATATGAATTAGTTATATGAAAGCGTGGAAAGTTCATGAACTTTCTATATGTCCAATTCGGCCATGTGTTGAAAAACTATGTAGGAAGCTTGTTTAATTTGGTTTGGATGATGGATAGTTATCTTTGATTAGTGTAAAGTGATTTTAAGGTGCAAAAATCTTACTTGAATAAGTATCCATGTTAAGTTAATTATATATGAGCTTTCTTTAATATATGAAAGAATTGGTTATGACTTGTTTTGACGCATGAATTGGCTTGTCAAATGAGATAAGAAAGTGTTTGATATGAATGTAATATGATGGAACCAACCTAATCATGATTTTTGCAAGTTTGACAAAATATGTCAAGTGTTGGATTTCAATGCTTAACACATGTAAACAAACCTTAATTGGTATTGATTATTGTTGGTTGGTAAACTAGGTTGGCGACAAGTGACCTAGTGCTTAAAGATCAAGTTTTGGGTTTGGGAGTTTTGGACTGATTTCTTGAAGTACAAGTAAGCTTTGATTTGGAATCTTCAAGAGGTAAGCTTTTGGTTTAAGAGATTTCTCCTACATTGTTTGTTTCACCATGGTCCAATGGGATTGTAGTTTGGATGTTTGTATGACTGGTTATGTTAGATACTTAGTATAGTTGTATTCGTGTAGGATATAGATATGTGACTATATAATATGTATTTTTGATGATATGATTTAGTATGATATGTATATAAGATGATATGATATGTCTAATTTCTTGTTCTTGACCAATGAACGTATTTTGTTACCTTCCGTGAGGACTTTTGTTCTCAGAAGAATCTGTTCTCTTCCGTGAGGGCTTCGGTTCTCGGAAGACTCTGTTCTGCTCCGTCGGGACTTATATTCTCGGAGATTCTGTTTGAACTATCCGAGAGAGGACTTAAGCTCCTGGATGTCATATGTAAGATATGAGTACATGATATCCACTATATTTTGTACCTGACATTTCACGCAGGAAGTGAACTAATGGATGGAGACTACTCCAAAAATCCTGAGTTTATTGAGATTGTTAATCTAACCCCATTTGGGGATATATTTCAGGTACTCCAACAGCAGCAAGAGAGCCCTCACAGGGCAAGAGGCTCGTACAGGGTGGTTAGAGGACCAGCTGGAGTAGACTTTTAGGATATTTTGGATGACTGTACATATATTTTATAGCATGACGTAAGATCATGCATATTATAGTTTGAGGTCTGTATTTGAAAGATATGTTGTATACAGTTATTTGTTTCTTATTTTGGCATGTTTAAGTATGTATATTTGTATGAATCCATGAATGGATTCTAGGTCCATTGCTATGGACTGTTATAATCTTCCTGGACTTTTCTGAGTTCAGGATTATTCAAGATGTGGGATTTTGTCCCTTGGATTGTCCAATTTTCGGCTATTATGCTATCTGTAAGACGCTATCTGGAATGGCATAAGTTACTATATTCAGATAGTCATTGACCGTTAACTATGGTCACATAATTATTAAGAGTTCTGTGCAAGTATGAGATTGTACAATTTTTAAGTTAATACAAAAAAAATATGCATGGCAATACATAAGGAAAAATAAAAGCAAAAAGTTAAGTCACATGGTTACACGGTGTAACAGTGATACTTTATGTAAGTCTTCCGCTACTTTATTTAAGTAAAATGCGCTTTAAATAGCATTTTGTATGTTAACAAACCAGCTTTAGACGGGCGTTACATCTCCTGTGTAGAATCTTCGACCTTAAAATTTTAACCTTCTATGGACCTTTTCACTTCCAAAGGAGAGACCATTCATCTCTGACAATAGCCTAACTACTAGGCTGAGTAGTAAGAGTGCATATATGGCTTTCACCGTCACTGTGTTGGCATTAGCCAGGTTTAATGATTTTCTATCAGGGCCATCTAAGTCACATGGTGGAAGAGTGCTACGAAGGGGCCCGATAACATCCCTTTACAACAGCTCCACTATTGAGTCATAGTCTCAATCACTATTAGGAGCGATCATATCTGCCACTTTCACGTCAGCAATAATACCAGGATCCCACTTGATGGAACGCTCTTGTGGACTATACAAACAGGAGAGCCACTTATCCTGGCAAAAACTTATGCTCTTTCCTTCTCCAACATTCCACACTAGCCAATCCTTCATGGCATGCCAAATTTTGCATAAATTTCTCTAAAGGCTGGAGTCACCAGCACTCACCTCGAAAGTGCCACCTTGACTTCTACTTGATCTGTATTTTGCATGGAGAACTTGCATCCAGAGTTGGTTAGGGTTGTCAGCAAACTCCCAAGCCAATTTGGCAAGGAATGCATCGTTCATGATCTCCAACCTCTTTATCCCTAGACCACCAGACTTTTTAGAGAGAGTAATGATGTTCCAACTGATCAGATGGTGATTTCTATGGTCGTCTTTATCTCCCCATTTGAAACCTCTTTGGATACTCTCAATCTCGAAGCAAATTAAGGAGGAAATTTTACAGCTCTGCATTTGGAAATAAGGCACGACATCCATCACCAATTGTGCCAAAGTAATATGCCCCACTTGTGACAAGCATTGTTACTGCCAAATATTAAGTTTAACTCTTATTTTCTCTACAACTCCTGCATAAAGATCCTTTGAGACCCTACCTTGTTGCATCATTTACCCTAGGTATCTGCCCACATTCTTGACATGTTTGTAACCACTTTTTTGAGTGACTCTCTAGCACACTTCCTCTTCATGTTTTTTGAGAAAAAGATACTGGTTTTGTCAACACTAAGCTTTTGGCCTGAGGCTTCTCCAAATAGCTTAAGGCCTTTCAATAGGGCATAGTTTATCTACACTAGCCTTCATGAAAATCATCAAATCTTTTGCGAATTCTAGATAAGAGATTTGAGGTACTCTCTTACCAACCCTTATGGTTTCCATATACCGCCGCTGATAATCGTCTTGATGATATGAGTTAGCTTCTCCATGGTGATGACAAAAAGATATGGTGAAAGAGGGTCGCCTTGGCGGATACCTCTAGTTGGAGCAAATTCCTTAGTCTTCTTCCCATTCCATAAAACATTAACTCTAGATGATCGAACATAACTCATAAAGAGATTGACAGTGTTTTAAGGGAGAAAAATTTCTTCCAGTGTTCTTCGCAAGAACTCCTAACTAATTCTTTCATATGCCTTAACCAAATCAATTTTGACAGCCATAAAGGCTTTCCCACTTCTCATTTTATGCATTGAATGAATGAGTTCCTGGACTATGATAATATTCTCTGGGATTTGTCTATTCGGAACGAAGCTAACTTGGAAGGGTGGGATGATTAATTCCATAACCGATTTAAGTCTTTCAACTATAACCTTCGACAAAAGCTTGTATATAACTTGGCATAAAGAGATTGGCCTAAACTGGGATATCAACTATGGGTTGTTCATTTTTGGGATCAACACCAATAACATGGAGTTGATGCCAGCCACTAACTTCAGGTTATCCGAGATTTTGCTGATAGCAGCACAAATTTGAGACTTCAAGAAGTGCCACTGATGTTGAAAGAATATAGCAGGGAATCCATCATCTCCTGGTTCTTTGAAAGCCCCCATTGATCGAAGCAATCTGGCAATCTCCTCCATTCGAAAAACCTTGACTCTACCCTCCTTGATTTCATATAATACCCCCGCCCAATAATTAGGAGAAGCTATCCATCTTCGGTTGGTAGATTCTTCTGTGAATATACTCTTGTAGTAACTACAAACAAGATCCTTAAGATCGGAAGGGTTATCTATCCACCGGTTAGACTCATCACGGATCCTGTTGATTTTGTTAGTGCTCCTACGAATCACTGTCTTCAGGTGATAAAACTTAGTGTTCTTGTCTCCATCTACGATCCAAATGTGCTTAGATTTTTGGAACCAAAGCATTTTTTTGGGTCAAGTGTTACAATTAACTCCTTTTGAAGATGGTTCTCACGATCTTGCAGACTAGGGCAGTCAGCTACGATTCTCTGAGCTTGAACATTAGCAATCTTTTGAGTTAAAATCAATTTCATCTTATTTATATCACCCAACACCTCCTTGTTCCACCTTTGAAGATGAGGCATAAAATACTAATCATCTTGGTATTTCCTCTCTTCTGTTCTATTTCTCTGCCATCAAGTCCCAAAGTATGGGTGGTCCAACCATGATGCTAGAAACCTAAAGGGTCTCTCTTGCCAAACGTTAAGATGTGTGGACATTTTCACGAGCAAGGGACTATAACCCGACAGCACCCTTGGAAGAACACGGACCTCAACATCCTTGAAACTCACTCTCCATCTCAGATTAGCAACAACTCTGTCAAGTTTTTTGTAAACTCTATCCAAGTGGTTCCACTTGGGTCCTTGCCAAGTAAATTGTAGACCATAAGTCTTTAAATCTTCCAAGTGACAGTTATCCAGGAAATCAGAAAATCTGTTACATTTAGCTATATCCGGATGAAAGCCACCTTTCTTCTTACTACCCTGACCTACTAATTTTGTGTATTTTCTCCCACATCACATGCCTTTCATATTCACGGGGGCTGGCAGACACAGCCATGCAGACAAACTCTTTGAAGTTATTTAACAAAACTTTCAAATAGAGGAATTGAGGTGATTGTGAAATGCAATGTACCTTGACACGTTTTGAGTCCTAAAGCGCCCAAATTCCACCAAAAAACCCCACTACTTCCTCCATAATATATTGGTCAAACTTAATCTTATTCAACAGTTTATTATTATTTTCACTAGTGGTTCTAGTTTCCATTAATACTATAATGCAAATAGCATGTTTATCCACAATCATTTTAGGGTTCGACCCAAATTTGATTTGGTCGCTCGCCTACAATTCCAGAAAAGCAAAGACATTAAATAGGTTTTTGGGATGTTGCAGGCTGAGCTTGCACCTGCAGCAATCTACCTGAATTGGGTTTCCTTGCTCCACGCTGAACAATTGATGGTTTGTTCCTATAAGAGACTGATCTTACCTTGCTGAATTTTGGATCTAGAGGTTTTAGTTCCTCAGAACTCTTAGGCATGCTATGAGTGGGCTCCATATAAGACGTCTGAGCCTCCATTGGGTCACTCAGCGTAACCATATTATCTTCATATTCTGTAAGCATCTGTTCTGGTACCTCATTTGGATGAACACTAATCGAGTCTAATATAGTTTTAACAACATCTTGAATCGTCTTGAGGATCCCCACCTCATCTGACGAATCAATCTCCTCATCCAACTTATTATTCACCAAATCATCCCACATAAGCTTGAATGCGTTTTCTGTCTCCATTAAACGAACCTTATCATTGGCTTCCTTTTTCCTTTCTTTTCCTGGACTCTTGACTTGGTCTCTAACACCATGATGTTTTTCCTTCCTGGGTCGTCTAAGATCAAAGGTTTCATGTTGTATTCATCTTTGCTAGGACTAAGGGTCTTGGCACCCTCCACCATTTTATTGCTCTCATCTTTGCTACCCTTATCCAAATCACTATCTCCCTTCCTTGCCATTTGTTTTCCTTTTTAGCTCTCGAAACAACAATCCATTGCTTGTAAGTAGATTGGATATTTTCCTTAAAACTGCTAGGGTTCTAGTTGCGATCATTTACGCCATCGGGAGCCTCCTCCCTTATAGATTTTTGACCAATCTCCTTTGGAACGTGAGGTCATAGTTTGGACCTGTGTCCATATTTACCACACGTGTAGCATATTAGGTGTGAACCTTCATACTCGACCTGCTTATATGTTCCTTCGATATAGTATTTTGACTTAAGGGATTGGCTTAGATCAAGTTCTGCATATATTCTCGCAAACATACCCCCAGCAAGATTTGTGGTAGCAGCATCCAATCAGATAAACTTTCCTAGCCAATTTCCCACTATTTTCATCAAAGGAGTATTTACATATTCTAAAGGGAAGCCAAGAAACCTCACCCAGGCTGTAATCTTGTTGATGAAGGCTTGGAATGCTTGGAAATTGGGCTCTTATGATCTAATGGCCAAGTAATGGTCAAAGGTGATCCATGGACTAGCAGTCAAAGCAAATTCCATATCATATTTTTCTTCAAATCGAACCAGAAAAAATTATTCTCAATGCCACTAACATGGATTTTGCCATCTCTCTCCCACATATTCTCTAACCTTTTCCTCATGAAATTTATTGACAGTTTCTTCCCAACAATTTGACGATGAGGGATTTATTCCATAGTCGCCAAACTTTCTTTTTAAAACTATCTGAGAGTTTAAAGTTTGTTTTGCCAACATATGTAGCTCCAGTGTAACCTCCTCCGAACCTGACGACTTTTCCCGTTCTTCTTTATCCCCTTTATGCCGTAGCATTCTGATTTTTTCCTCAGGCTCGTCATCATCGTTAGCCACCCATTCCCTATTATGTCCCATGAGGATTTCTTTGAACTTACCTGACCCTCCATCCATGGCTCTTCTCTTTGAGACAAAGTCTACTTGTTTGTGAAAGCACCCTCTCCTTGTACTTTTTGTTGCTTCGTTGGAGGTTGTCTACCTCCTCCGCTATTAACTCACGAACATCCGATGGCTACATGGAAAGAGACGTGGAAACCTTAGCAAAGACGTAAGTTGTTCTTATTTGTTATTTTTAATGATAATAGAATTTTACCACTAATAGGTTTTACTTTTTTTATAAATATTATTGCATTTCTTTGTTATTTTTTTATTGACTCTTGTAATTTAAAATGTGTGTTAAAAATTCATTTAGTTTTTTAAAGTCTTATAAATTCATATTGTCCTTTCAAATCTTATAAATTCTATTAAAATCTTTTAAAATCCAATCTTATAGAATATTGATTGTAAAAAATATCTTTTAAAAAAGTCTTTAAAGTCATTACAATTCTAGATAGTCTTTTAAAATCTATTTAGATTTTTTTATCTCAAAATAGTTTTTTAAAATCCTAATCCAATACACCTCCCTTTAAGGGGTTAGGGTGAGATTGTAAAAGAGGCATGCTATTTATACTTCTCACTAAAAAGTCTAACAAAATTCACACAAATAGAAAATCCATTAAAATTGTTAGATTTTTGAATACCATAAGATCGTTTTTTCATTGTTGAAAATCTTAATTGAATACCACTGGATTTAGATGGACTCTAAAATAATCTTTTATAATCTTAATTGAATACTAATGAATTTTTTTGTCCAAAAACAATCTATTAAAATCCTAATCCAATACACCTCTCTTAACTTATGATTAAAATTATAAATATAATTTAGAAAATGTGAGCCATTACATTAATATTTGCATAGCATGCTGTTAAGTTTTTTATATATATTTTTATTTATGTGATCCATATCCCTCCCAACTATCTTTTCAAATTGCCTCTTCATTTGCTACTGTTTTTGTGAGTTTAAATAACCTTAAGTTCAATTGTGTTAAAACTTGATAGGGAAAGATTTGTTGCCATGTGGTCCTACCCGACTTGAATTAAACTAGTCAAGTAATCAATGAACCGATGGATAATATCCAAAAAATAAATTAAATTAAATAACCTTAAGTTATGCATGTATACGGGAATTTGGAGGGCTAAGAATGAAATGGTATTTTTTTTTGAAATGAATAAATAAATAAATAAATTATAAGGCTTGAGCTTTAGATGTGTATACCTAGACATAATGTGAGATTGTACTCGAGTTTCTATGGAATAAGTTTGATGGTGGTAATTATAAGCAGCTCCTCCATATCCTCCGAAGGATCAAGGGGGTGGTGCATCTGCAAGCACTACAACACTCAAGTCAATAAGAGTGATTCACGTAGTGTGTAAAGTACAATCGATACCTGTATTTGTTCTGCCTCAACAAGGGTGAAAATATCTTTATAAGTGGCATCTACCAGGAACCTAATGGAATCTAGGATTTTTCCACAGTAAATGAGCACAAGGATAATGGGGCCCAAATAATATATCCAAAGGAGAATGATTATAAGATAATAATATTTTTTTCCAAATAAGAAGCATGTTTATTCAAAATCAAATGTCTTTTTCCCTCCAAATTTCTATATCTAAACATACCCTTTATGCTTTATTTTATTTTATTTTTTTTGGCAATTCAGGCTAAATGGAAAGAATTTTGTTTGGTTTCATACTGTTTATAGGAGGAGACGAGGAAAAGAATTTGTGTTTCAACTAACATGAGTGTTTAAAGCTGAATTAGAAAACTATAATTTGATTTTCTCTGTCAATTATTTGGGGTTGAATATAGGCCTATTTTCCTTGATAAGGTGAAGTATTTCAATATAGTAGTGCTCTTAGAGTCAATAGTTTGAACCAAAACTTACAAGGGAGTCATCGTGAATATCTCAAGTGAAGGCTAAGAGTGGGATGGTGAAAGGGTAGGGTGGCTTTAGATAGATTCAAAAAGCTTTTTCAATAACTGAAGAGTAGATATTTATAGGTGTGAATATTCTCTAATTATGAGAGAGCTCAGGGGTGGATCGAAGGAGGGGCTAGCATTGGCGATTGTCCTTCCTAAATTTTAAATTTTTTATTATTTTATGTATAAAATAATATATATTTTTTAATAACAATAAACCTATTAACAGTTAGTCCCCAAAAATATTTATAATAATTAGTATCTCCCATTAATTTTAATAATACTCACAATTTTAAGATTTTATTTGTGTCTCCTATTATAAAAAAAATCTTGGGCCGAGAGAACAATAATTGTTTTTTCTAATGCGCAAGCACACTTGCAATGCAAATAGTATATTGAGATGAGCTGGTGTTGAAAGTGAAGAATCCTCTACTGTTGTGGTCTAAGTGGGCCTTAATGGCCGACCTATAAAACAAAACCAATATTACCTGTCCGGAACTCTCCAAATAATCTCGTCCACATTATACCTTCTCAAAAAACCATTAATGGTTTTATTTATAATTCTGTCCTGGTAATTTTTGGTTTTTCCTCCTGGCTAAATTATAAACGGGTATATATAGGGTTTATATTTTGTCTTTTTTCTGTCTCTGATCTTTTTAGTCCTATAAAATACTGTCAATTATTAAGTAAAAAGTTATATATCTTCCTTAATTGATAATATTTTATTAGAACAGAGGATTAGAGACAGGAAAATAAAATATCTCCAAAAAAAAGAGAGACAGGGAAATAATGTTTGATATAATAATGTCAAACTGGGCTAAGATTTCTCCTCCCCCACTCGGCTTTTACTCTCTTAAGCCCATTTTTCTCTTTTACCAGTGAACAGATATATGGGTCTATGGACTATGGGCCTTTATCCTGATAGTGTATTTTAGGCTCACGTACTAGTGAAGTTGATATTGCCGAAACCTATCGACCAAAAAGCACAAACAATGAACCTGAGTGAAGTAGCAGGGAAAAGTCCAGCCCGTTAAGTTTGAGTATTGAAAAATAGTCAACATTGAACTGATACATATAAGAGTAAGAAATTTGTTATTTACAAGTCCATATTTTTTGCATAATCTTTATACTTTTATTAATTGGAAAAATAAAGATTGAGAAGTAGTATGTTATAATGCATTTTCTTCTTTTTTCCGATGAGTGCCTGTCATAGTGGTTAAAAATAACTATTTAAATGCTACGTCGAAAGTTCAATTCTTAAAAAGTTTTCCTTAAAAAAATTGCATATTTTTCTTATTTTCTTTATAAAGAAGTAAGTACGTAAGAATGATATAAAAAAATTATTCATAAGAACAAATTCCTAAACCCAAGATTACTCTTATTTAAAATTTTGATGTAACGATCAATAATATATGCTTATGCCGCAGTTCACATGTTATATTTTTTTTTTTATTGAATTAGACAATACTCTCAAAATACATAAAAACTCTTCATGTAGAATGAAATTGGAACACCATACACTTTTTTTGTCTTATGTCTAAGGTTGAGGAATGGGAATCAAACCTTGTCCTCCTGGAGATTTCAACATCACACCATGGGTTGAAACACCACCCGATGCTTATTCTGATCTCCTGGATCATGTTCTTGTCCCAAGTGATATTGACCTTACGATATGGTGTGCACTAGCTACAGTACCATAAAAAATAAAATAAAGGAGAATTTCTGGCAAAGATGCTCCTGCACTTTTATGTATATACAATTTTCGGTATCAAAAAGATCCTGCCTTATATATATGTGTGTGTAAGAATTAAGATCCTTTAACAGTGTCAAATTTGAAGTTTGACATCTCATTTGAGAGCCCGCAAGAATTAAGATCCTTTAATCAAATTTAAAGTTTGACATCTCATTTGAGAGCCCGCATGGATCCTCCACACACACACACACACACACACACATATATATATATATAGGGTTAGGATCATTTTACACCAGTGTAAGTTGCACTCTTAATCTTATCAGTTAAGACTCACATATAAGTGGATCAATGGTCAAGATGGAGTGTAAGACTTCTAACTCTTACAATATATGTGTGTGAGGTTTAGTATATATATTTGTCTCTGTTGCATGAGACCAACATAGCCGCTGGGATTCGAACTCGAATCTTATAAGGATGGCAAATAACAACTTACCAGTGGACTACATTTGTTTGTTAGTTAATATGCATCATTTAATATATTTATTATATCATTTAATAAAATTGTTTCAAAATTGCATCTAAAAGGGAAACCCTTGTTGTGAAGATATAAATCATAATATTTATCATTAGGCCATATTTGATTCTTTCATTTGCACTATTTAAAATATTTATTATATAATTGAGTATAAATTATAAATTTATATATATATTCGATTTATGCGGTTGAATCAATGATTCACTGATTGAACCAATAATCCCAATCCAATCGATGACCGGTCCAGATTTAAGAAGATTATTCACATGTTAACCTTGTGCTGCGGTAATTTTATGCTTCGAGTCACGTACATTGATGTTTTAAATTTTTTGAGAGATACATGGTGTAATTTCAAGTGTACTACTCCCAGCTGCATTTGTCTCGAATCCCCAAAAGTAAACACAAAAAAGGGAGAGACATTCCTCAGTCTCTTTCATTGATTTCAAATCCACATCACACATGCAGTTAGCAGAAATTAAAACTGCTTTTACTCTCTCTCTATGTGAAACGACTATCTCATGGGAATTTCAAAAGATACTCCCATCTTAAAAGCTTTTAGTTAGAGTTTGATTGAGGAGAATTTTTTGAAATAGTAAGGAAACGTAATAGATAGAGAAATAATTAGAAAAATAGATAAATTGAGATAGGTAGAAAAATATAAAAAAAAGTTGTTTGGTGGAAAAAAAATTTACTGAAAAAATTAGATAATTTTATGAAATCAACAGTGCATTAAAAGTCAAATAACAGGTTTTCCGAAAAATCCCACCTTCAAATTGGGTTTCTAAATAGTGTGGATATCTATGTTTCTCATAAATCCATACAAATTGGATAGATGAATTTTTGGTGAAAATACGTTGAAACAAACATGGTGTTTCTAGAAGCCATACTTAAGAAACATAGATATCCGCTGAAAAGCTCCCAAACAAACATAAGAACAAAAATGTAGGGGAATCTATTCGCTGTTTTTTCACGCATCCAGAAATTAAAACTGCAGGGCCCTCTCTCCTTTGGCTAAATAATGCATTCTCTTATACTATTTTGATTTTATACAAATGAAAGGAAAGTGTAACGGTTTCAAGAGGAGCCTGAGATCAAAATGGAAACATAAAAAATCAATCAATGCATTAGATACGAAGAAAGATTGACAAAAACATTCAAACTTGAACGTTACATATAAAAGGGACTATAGCACACTTTTTTCCGTAATAAATAGTGTTGGTCAGAGAGATGCTTCTATTTGTACTAGCTTCCTCTGTTTGTATATGTTCCCAGTTAACAACCTCAGGACATTTTCTTTGCCGTTTCAATGTTTATTTGTACGAGTTAAATCTAGATTCCCTTTGCATGCAAATTGCATAGAGACAACACCACCAAACTAAAAAAGAAAAATCAATACGAAAAAATTAAACCTGATTTTACACAATGAACACCTCTACGAAACTGAAATAACATCATAAATAATCTAAAAGAACTATCTTCACCCGAGGACTTGAATAAATGCCCAGAGTGGTCCTGAACTGACTCTAGACGAATGTGCGCTTTGTAGGCCCTTCATTCTAACCTCAACCTTATCCCGCTTCGGCTTCCGCTGGTTTTTCAAAAATTTAATCATAGTCTTTCATTTTTTGAAACTTTACTTTTACCAACAACAAAAAAAAAAAAAAGTTAGTGTAAAGTTTATTCATTTGAATTTTGAGTTTGTAAGTTGCTTTGTAGTGAGTGAATTTAATTAGGAATATTGACAGTAATATTATTGCACTTGTATATTGCTTTTTACTAGATTAACCCTACATTAAAATTCTAAAACAAATCATAACAATTATGAATGAGATCCATTTGTGTGGTGAAAAAGTCAGCACTGAGCAAAGACAAGAAAGGATACCAAAGCAAAGCAGTGTTTAACTCTGCAAAACGATTACAGATTATGCAGATAGCAGTGGAGGAACAGACGATCCGTACCCGCGTGATCAGAATTCGCAACGGTTCTAAGGAAGAGAATTGGTACCACCACGTGGGATATCCACAGCTGACATATCTAAGCCACATTTCCACCATTTATTCTTTTACCTAATTTTTCAGCACCCCCATAGATGCGCCCAGGCGTAAAATTTAATAATAATAATAATAATAATAATAATAAAGAAGGTGTCTCATCTGAGTTAAAAAGCTAGACCTCTTGGCACATTGAGGACGTGCATGACAAATTGTTGGGCTAAATATTTATAGGATTTACTTTTCTCTCGTATTCTAGGAGAGAAGTTATCTTATGTTGTGAGATAAATTAAGTGAGGTCTAGCAATTTAAAAAAAATTGAAAAAAGAGAGAAACACATTTTTTTATGTAAATATAACATGAGAGATGAATCTTATATAACGTAAGAATATAATTTCTCAATATTTATTCCCTAAAAAAGAGAATGTGTATTAGTGAATAATATATATTCAATTATAATAATACATTTTACGATATCTGTATTTAATAAATAGTGTGTGAAGGAAAAAAATAAAAAATTCTTATTTGTGGAGTCTATTTATTCTTCTGGAGTAGTGGTTTATTTCCTAAAAAAAATAAAATAATTTTATTACGAATTATTTTTAACCATTTTTATTCTACAAATTAAAAAATAAGGAAGAAATATTTTTGGGAACAATATCATGCATGCACCTTCGGACCATTTTTTGTTACGATATTATTATCCAAAATAAAATTCTGTATCCTGGTCTTAATTTGATGGTTAACAATATTTATTTTGATATAATAGTTAATTCTTGGATTTACTTTAATTTTTAGTCCCTCTCGTTTCATCTTTATTTATAAGAATTTTCATTGGGGACCCACCTATTGAGCATTTGAGTCTCTGATCGATGGGTACCTTCTCTTCATTCTGGCATACGGCAAATGAGGGGCCCAGCCCAATTTGTTTGTATATCTTCCCTCTGCAACGTGCTCATTGGTGCTCAGAAGAGTGGGGTCATTGGGCCCCAATATCAAAATTTTGGATGTCTTCTCTTCCCATTGAATGTGCAAGTGTTGTGTTGCACAGCCAGACAAGACAAATAAACCATTCTGTAGTGGGGATTCCCTTCATAATCGATTAGGGTGTGGTCTTATGGTGTGGAACCCCCCATCTTCTCCATCTTGCGGTCTTAAATGTTCATGAATCTACAATAATGTGTCTCTGCATAGGACCCTACCTTCTCTATCTTGGTGTTAAATGTTAATGAATCAAGGACCCTACCATCTCCCTCTTGATGTTAAATGTTAATGCATCAAGAAAGTTAAAAGTTTAACACACATCGTTTTCTATTCCAACACATCAACATCTCATGTCACTATGAGAACCAAAATTACCATAGAAATTTAGTATTACTATAAAGAGCAAAATTAAATTAAACTTTTGAGCTAGCTAGCCACAATAACACCAACCAAATAACTCACTCATTGTCATAGATAAGACCGTTCAATTTAGCTGCTCAAAGCAGTCTATTGCAAGCATTGATCCATGATTATCACGACTATTTGGGCAAAAAATCCGTACTAATGTTATTTTTCAAATGTATCTCCATCCTAAAACACATTTGAAAAGAATGGCCATACTAGAGCAGTCAAACACGTAAGTTTGACTGACGAGATAAGTCCCGCCAGTGAGAAAGACGAGATCAGAAGCCACGTAGGAAGCCCAACCAATCGCGTCAGTCCATGTCACGTGTTTTCCACGTATCCCGCCACCTGTTGTGACATGTACCAGTCCCGCCATGTCAGTTGGCGAGACTAAGCCACGTGTGCGACACATCCGCAGTTCTTGTGACGCGTTCCAGCCACCCCAAATACTAATAAAAAAATGAATTACTATTAAATCATGCCAATTACATTAATTATATTGTCCTAAAGCATTTTTTGCAACATTGTAATGTTAATAAATTATTTTGTATAAAAGATTTAATAGCATGAATAATATTTAACTAATTCAATAAATGGTAATGGCTATTTATTTACCTTTTTAATAGTTATTAAATCAACTTAATATGTTTTTTCTTAGGTTTTATTCATTAACATGAGATCTGCAATTATATAATTATTAAAACAATTATTACGATTTCAATAATTAATAATTGTAATTATGATATATATATTCAATCTAAATTACTATTTCAGATTAATGTTTATAATTTTCAATATTAACAACTTAGTTTTCTAACATGGTTTTTAAAGCATTGTAAATTTCAATATGATTACTATTAATCAGGTCACTAATTAAAATTACAACATAATTATGACATTAATCACTGTTTACCAAAAGCCAAAATTACATTGATTAATAATTATTCCTCAATAATTATCTTAGGAATAATTTTTTGATGCCTACTAAGGATTCTAAAATTATTTTTCTTAATTAATGCAGAATATTTGAAAAGGGCTTTAATGACATGATTATTATTTAATTATTAAACTAATGATGACTAAGTTAACATATGCAGGTATGTTATAATTATTATATTTGATTAATATTAATATTTATTTTATTTATTAATTACGCAAACAAATGAGCCACTATTTACTAATTAAAAAAAACAAATTTATAACTTTCATTTTATTTGTTTTCAGTTACTTTCATGCCACCGTGTTTGGTCGGCAAAATATTAATAAATTTGTTTTTTTAGTAAATGCATATGTTAATTAGTAAATTTGTTTTAATATTTATTAGTAAATTTGTTTTAATAATTATTAGTAAAATGAAATGGTTCTTTTAATAATTATTAGTAAATGAATTTTAATACAAAATAATTTATTAACATTAAAATGTTGCAAAAAATGCTTTAGGACAATATAATTAATGTAATTGGCATGATTTAATAGTAATTCTTTTTTTTATTAGTATTTGGGGTGGCTGGAACGCGTCACAAGAACTGCGGATGTGTCACACACGTGGCTTAGTCTCGCCAACTGACATGGCGGGACTGATACATGTCACAACAGGTGGCGGGATACGTGGAAAACACGTGACATGGACTGACGCGATTGGTTGGGCTTCCTACGTGGCTTCTGATCTCGTCTTTCTCACTGGCGGGACTTATCTCGTCAGTCAAACCTACGTGTTTGACTGCTCTAGTATGGCCATTCTTTTCAAATGTGTTTTAGTATGGAGATACATTTGAAAAATAACATTATTACGGATTTTTTGCCCGACTATTTGCAATTCACAAAATATGTTACTTGTTTGTACAAAATAGCCTTATGACCGAAGCCAATTTATAGTGAGAGGGTGCATATATAACTCTCCCTTTGAATTTTATTTCTTAAATTACTAACCTTATTAAAAAAAATTATAGTGAGAGGGTGCATATATAAGGCTTCTTATTAAATAATCCATTTCGAATACTATCGTACCTATATTACGGGTGACTCTGTCAATATTATTTTATGCATTCCCTCAAGACTAATAATTAAGGAAACAAATTAAACTTCTTGTCACCTGAACAAATGGTTATTGGTTTATTTTGAATTTTTTTTCACAGCCGCGTGCGTAACTCTCTAGCTAGCTATTCCACATGTTTTGCGCAAATCGCAAAACGTATTCTTTTGGGCACAAAAATACCATAAATTTAGAGTTTATTTGATTGTGTTCTGTTTATTTTTCTTTTTTCTTAAAATTGTTTTGGAGAAAAATTATGGAAAATGAAAACATATGTTTTATGTGTTTTTTTTTTTGTTTCGAAAGTTTAAAGTCAAAACACAAAACAAACCTTAAGGTATTGGGTGAAGTTAAATTAATTTTTTTATATCTCTCTAACACTCCCCTCACGTAAGTATTCTTTGGGCTTGAAACATGGATATGACACAAGTCCATTTTTTTTGGTCTGTCTTGTGCTGCATAAGCCCATCTTTTTTTGTCTGTCTTGTGCTTTTCTTAATTCCACCTGAAAGTAGGCGCAGTGAGAATCGAACTCGTAACCTTTTAGTCATTAAAGCTCTAATACCATGATAAGCGCCACTTCAACCCAAAATCTTAAGGCAATGAGTGAGACTAAATTAATTATTTTATATCTCTCTAATAATTCTAAAATAAAAAATAGTTACTTTTTTTTTTTAAATAAAACAGGCTTATCAAATAATTTTTTTCTTCTAAAAACAAAAATACTGTTTTTAGAAAGAACATTCGAAAATGCCTTAGTATTCTATTAAAGAATAATACATGTGAAAATCATGTATAGCTGAATATTCAAAAAGCAACCTTGATCGGTGCTGCAGAACAACCTAATAAATCAATTCGAGGGCGATGAGGCTAACTTTCGGTTGGAAAAACGAGGAGTTTCTCAAACCGCAAGAAAGATATTAGGTGGGAAGTACTTGTTGCTTTGCAAGTTTTTGTATTAGTTTTTACGGAACAAACATGTGGCCTTTGTTTACGTATACATCGAATTCCGTATATTAATTTCTACACAGTAAACATATTAACTACATATAACAGAAACGGAATTGACAAGTTGTAGGTGTATATATGTATCCAATAAACCGTCCTAATCTGGAGATTTAGTATGGTTTCATGTTGTGGGGATTTGATTTTTCCTTATGCATAAATTCATAAGCAACCAATTCTCAGCTTATGTGTTAATGGAAATTATATTAATAAGTAGTATTTATCTTTACAATTTATATTTTATTTAGGTGAGTTCTACAATGAATCAAATCTTAAAATATTTTGAAGACAAGATAAACAGGTCACCGAAAACTATGATTATATTCTTTTTCTCTTTTAAAAAAGATGAAAGATTCGACCGTTTCAACTTTATCTTTTTAATCACTACCAAAGGAAATGTCCTAGAATTTTATTAAGGAATATATATAGGGTATATTGTCAAAATAACTTATTGTTGCATCCTTCACAATTAGAGAACACAAAAGCGGCTGCGAAATATAATAGAGAGCATGCATATTTTGATATGCATGATTGCCGCAATATGCTTAAGATAATTTAGCTCTTTCATTACTTCGCATTATAACAAATGGGAAATCGAATTGAAGATCAGGACAGCATATATTATTTTTATACAAGACTATCAATCTGGCTCTACATATGAGAAATATAAAAACTTGTTAATTATTCTATTAATTATATCAAGTCCTAAAGGTACAAAACCTTAATTAAGTACATATAAGTGGTAAAAACGAAAAGACATGCAAACTAGGCTAGTATTATACAGTTATATAAATAAGGGTTCGTGACTTACTACTGTTGCTACAGATAAATTTTTTGCAGCAATCACATTTTCAATAGGATCCATATATGGATTCTAGCATTTAAAAAAAAAATTAGGATCCACATAAATATCATGACTTTCTATGAGTTGCTGCAAAAAAAAAAAATCTACAACAATCGGAGAAGTACATTTTCCTATAAATAATCACAGAGCTATCTAGCTAGCTGATAACATAATCAGTGTTATCAGGCTACGTTTAATTTCTCATATCGTATTCCCTTCTTCCTTTCCTTCCACAAAATGCAAATTAAAGAGGGAGGAATATGAGAGAAATTAAAGGTGAAAAAAAAATGGTTTTTTTTTAATATATATATATATATATATATATCATAAAACTATAATAAAGCAACCTCCTATATATACGTATTATTATTATTATTATGTCATGTGAAGTAATAAAGGGAAGTTTAAATGCCCCCAAAGTCCCTAACAGAGAAAGTTGTTTTCTCAGGGATGTTCCCGGCGTGGCGTAACCCTAAGGTGAGTGACACGTCACCGGCGGTGGTCCCAAACCTAATGAGAGTAGCACCAATGTCAGAAGTAGCAGAAGCGGTGGTCCCATATTCTGCTGTAACCAATGTTCCATGCCGACACGAATCGTCAGAGTCGAAACCCTGGGGCACAGGTGGCGCCACCTCAGAGGCGGTGGCTCTGGTGGCGGTGTTAGGAGCCATAATGGTGTTGGTGACGGTGGTAGAGGGGGATTGCTTTGCTTTGTTTTCCGAGAAGCCTTGTCTATTAAATGCTGCGAGTGAAGGGTCGCTTTCGTTTGCATTGATATCGGATCTTTTGCCTGTTGGTGCTGTTGTTTGTGTCGTCGTTGTTGTTGTTGGGGGTGGTGGTGGTGGCGCTGTTGCTGTTGATGCTGTGGTTGAGGGTGTTGGAGTTTGTGCTAGGTGGCCACTACTGTTGTTGCTGCTACTGCTTTTGCTTTGGTTCCTTTCTCTCTCTTCTGCTCCTCCCTCTGCTTCTTTAAGTTCTTGTTGGTACATATCTTCCACCATGGGTTTCCACAAACGAACCCTGGCATTTATGAACCAGTTTGATACCTGAAACATGCACGTTCAATCCATCCAAGGCTTCTCAATATTCATTGACGCTATTCATAATTTACAGTATAATGGTGTACATATTAATAACTGTGCTACGACGTTTTAAAGTGTGACTTACAAAGAAATTCAGAGAATCACAAATTATTCTAATTCAAACATTATGCGTATTAGTATATATAATAAGTGCACACACATGTCTTTGCCAAATAGTCACATTTAAACATTCATTTAACACGTCATAATGAAAAGGAAAATTTTGCATTATTTTTATTCTAATTAGTTATAACTCAATAAATTAGTTAACAAGCTATATAAATTGTTTAATGAATCTCAATTATCTGGTAACAGATTACTAATTCGTTAAACATTTTATATTTTTTTTATTAATTGATAATTGAATTATCTGTAATCAACATAAAAATTATGTAAATTGAAATTTTAGTGGGTACAAATAACATATTTAAAAACACTTACAGTATATTGCTGTAAGTAAATATATAATTTCAATAATTCAATATATAATATAATCAGCACAAGGAAAAAAAAAAGAAACAAAAAAAGAAAGCTTTCTGACTCATTGTTGTTTGTCCCTCCATGATAAATTGTGATTAGGCCCTGGAAGTATCTTCTGTGTGGTGTGACATACAGGACTGTAAAATGACAGATTTGAATGATAATGCAATTATACATATATATAGTCTCTAACAGACAAAACTATTTATCATCAGTTTCTTCTTAGAAGCTAGGACAGTACTTTGTATGACCTTATGTGTCTATAAACTCCAGAAGTCTAGTCCTTCACCACATATATCCCTGACTATTATAGGGTGTAGGCATATATATAGGTACGGGGTAGGGAGTTAATAGGCGTTTTTTATTCCTCTCAAATTACATGTGTTCAAAGGTAGCAGTAGCTTTTGGATTTTAGGTGTTTCAGGGAATATACAAGGTACACTCTTAGTGCAGAATATGCAGATGCACAAAAAACCATTAGGAAGATACAGGAGAAAAGTACTGTTTAACGAAAATAATGGACACCATATTTTTATGGAGTAAGGTAATATCATTGTGGAAATTTAGTTTTGAGCTGTCTTTATGTGTCTGACAGTTTTTGTGTACAAAAGAAGACATTAATGATTCAGATAGAACGTGTCAAATGAAAATCAATAATGGACCTTATCTTATGGGAATGTGATATTCTAAACCACCTGATTATGTAAATTTGAAAGAAAAATAAAATAACATAAATGAGTTAGCAGACGAAATTGAAGTTCCACGAATATGTAGTAATATGGCATTAATTAGCTGAGTAAAGAAGGCATAAATTTGAGGAATTTGGATTTGGATCTTTTCATGTCAAAAAGTAGTGATGTAGTTATGTTATTTAATCACAATCACTCATTTAAAATTATATATTTTCTTCTCTCTCATCTTATCATCACTAAGTGATTGTGATTAAATAACATGATTAAATGATCACTTTTCCACGTAAAAAGATCTATTCTGGACTTTACCACGAAGAGATTACAATATCTCCGAACACCATTTATTTCCCTTATTTATGGTCCCTATTGTGTAGTTGGGTGAAGTGAAGCCAATTGATGATATGAGAGAGAAAATGAGTGAGCAAGATTCGAGAACAGCAAACTTTTCATTTTTGTTTTATGAGAAAAACAGCAAAACATCAATCTTTTATCTCTTTAAGCCTGCTCTTTCAAATTCAAATTTATGTGATGAAGGAAAAGAATCCGAAGTAAAAAGAAAATTGAAAAAAGAAAAAGAAAAATTGGAAGACATAATAGAGGAAAAAGAAACAATGCGCGTTTGTGTTTGTCTTTGTCTAAAGGGAAGAGAAAAGACAGAAGAAACCAAAGAAACAAAACCCAAAACCATATAAGTTACATCTGAACTTACTGCTGGTCCCTTATTCCATCCACGAACATTACTTTCATTTTTTTTTCTTTATTCTTATGTGGTCCGTGCATGTAATTAATTAATTACAGAGAGACTAACAAAAATAAAATAAAATAAAATAGTGCGGTTCTCTCTCTCTCTCTCTCTCGTGTGTCTACTTTGATGAATTGTGGAAAGCAAAGAGTGGAGGGGACGAACCTGATTTCTCGATAGGCCAGTCTGTCGTGCCAACAGATGCTTATCTGCATCGCTTGGGTACCTGAGAAAGAGACCAGAAAATGACATCAATGTCCTTGCCATAACCGTATAAAGAGACACCGAGCTTTCTGTACACTTAGCTGAGTATAAAACCTTTCTTTCTGTCCCTTCCTTGGCGGGAGAATCTAAGAGAAAAGAAAGAAAGATCAACGTCCTAGCTGCCATTGCACAAGTAAAGTTGATCGCTGTTCCCAGTTCACATTCACACTGACCAACCACTCTTTTTACTTTATCCCACTTGATCATCTAATTTAATTCGGTCTTTTGGGCTATGTTTTCTTTAATATATTTAGGAAAATGATTTGTTTATAAGTTTTTTTTTATAAATTTTTATAAATTACATTTTGTACTCTCAGGATAAGAGAATATAGTGTAACCTGGAGTTCTTTCAGAAAAATATAGTGTAGTTTGTAAACAAACAGTTTGTAAATATAATCCTCCGTGTATATATATATATATATATATATATATATATATATATATATATATATATATATATATATATATATAGGGCATGTTACGTTTACCATTTTTTTTGTTTATAACTCTTACAACCTCAATTATGTTCTCTCGAGAGTATACTCTCCAATAGTGTACTCCCGATAGAATATAGTTGAGGTTGTAAGAATTGTAAACAAAAAAATTTATAAACGTAACCCTCCCCTATATATATATGTTTTATATATTATAGGAGATAATTTATCTTATACACACATAAAAATTATGGAATTATGTGAGAAGAATAGAGAGAGAAAAAAAATATAGACCTCACATACTTTTATACATACATAACAAATAAAATTTATTTTATATAATATGAAATTTCTATTTTTATATAGGGTAAGATATTCTTACTCCGGTGTAAGAGTTAGAAGTTTTATATTCAATATTGACCATTAATTTATTTGTATCCAATGACTTACATTATTAAAAAATTTGAACTCTAAAATATAAGTGAGATTAACGTACAAGACTAAGAGAGAGTGTAACTTATACTAAAAAATTTGCAGTTAAAACAAAGGGAAGCTTACATGCATGTAATGTATCTTTTACAGCTTTTACCTGGCGAGCTAACATCCCAAGACACTGCAATATTAATGACTGTTCTAAAGGATCGTATACATACGACACATGAATAATGGCTTTTAGATTCTCTCTTTCCGTCTTTCCCTCTGCCACTACTTTTTTTTTTTTTTTCCCCTTTGTTAATTAACGGTAGCTCTGCTACTTTTTTCCAGTTATTCATCACGGTATCTACCGTATTTGTGTTATCTTTTTTTTTTTTTACCCTATTATTTATATTCAATATCATAATATCATGGTATCCCTCTCCCTCAAAATCTTGCAATATTAACTTCCTTTTCTCTTCTTTTTAAGTCCAATAGATCACATTTCTCTACTAATCATCTAAGTTAAAGGAAACCCTCCTACCCATACAATATCTTACCCTAAGTTACATTCATGTTTCAAGAATTCAAAGACTATGGCGATTTACTTATGCTACAAATTTTTTTCAAATCGATTTTTTTAGTTGAAAATTGAGGACAAATTTGGAGTAATGATAAAATTATTCTTTAATGATTAAAACATCCTGTAATCCGTCTCTCTATAAGATAAGGTATAAGGTTGTGTACAAAAATTATCCTTACCTTTAACATGGCTAGTCCGAATTTAAAGGGAGTGATTTAGTTTACTTTTACGTTTCCTCCTCCAAAATTTACTCAGGGTAGGGTAGTGTGATATTAAATTAAAAAGATATAACCAAAAATAAAAATGTGAAGATTCTCAACCTGGTCAATTCTAAGTATGACTTGTTTTGTATGTAACTAATAATGAGAGAGAGAGAGAGAGAGAGAGAGAGAGAGAGAGAGAGAGAGAGAACGTACGGGTGAAGAAAATGCTCAAAAAGCCAGGCTCTCAAAATGTTGACAGAGCGTTCAGGCAATCCTCTCTGGGGTCTCCATGCTTCTTGCTCCATCATCCCCATCTGGTGGAAGGCTCTTTGCTGTCTTAGGCTTTGTTCAAGCATCTTAAGCCTTGGGGTCTCTCCTTTGGTCAAACCTGAAGTTCCCACCCCATCTTTTTCACCCAGCACCTCACAAGTTTGCTTCAGTTGCGCTGATATTGCATCCTTTAGACACCGAAAATGACGAGACATTGCTTTCTGAGCTAATGCAGTGTATGGAACCGCAGCACCAAAACCCATCACCAGATCAAATGAGTTCACCACCATATGCATTTGTTCGCAATAGTGGCTGTATTTCCTATCCACCTGTAAAACCCGAAGAACCTTCTTGAATGAATCATAATACGGTTATTAATTATTACAATTAAATGTTGAAAGACCCACTTGTAACAGGTAGAAGATAGATAAGTACATGCATGTTCTCATTTACTCATCCATTGTGCGGTTAGTGATAAAATGGATGGACCAACCAAGTATTAATTGAGGAAAGAAATAGGCATGTATAGTTTAATTAAAAATGAGATATATGAGAATTAACCCATGCAAATATTGAAACAAAAACACACGTGTGTGTGTGTATATATAGATGTGCTCAACTTCTCACTTAAGTATTTGAATTTGGTCAGAAATTTTTCTTTCTGAATTTAAAATAAAAACAGCTATGGAGGTATATATAAACTGTGAATGCTAATAAAGAATGTCCTTGTGCTTTTTTCCGTGTAAACAAATAGTTATAAAAATATTAAATTAAAAAAAGTTAAGAAAATAAAAAAGACGCCTCTCCTGATCGGTGATCCTCCTAGGTCATATGATATATGAACAAAGGTTTTCATTGCAATATTACTATGATGGGTTATCGATATGAGGGAACAGTGGCATTTCTAACAACTTGCAATGTAATATAAATGATTGGTGGGAGTGGCTTCCTTCTGTTGTGGTCTGTCTTAATAATCAGAAGAAACGTCACTTCTTGATGGACGTATTCTCCTATAATACTAGTGTCCCAGTTTCACACTTTCACCAAACATTTTTTAATTTTTTTTAAAATAAAATAAAAATCTCAAAGTACTATAAAATCTTCCCACCAATCGAATCGGAGGATTAAAAAATGAGTTTCGATTAAAATAAGATCAAATCCTTACCTACTGATCCTAAAGGAGTGGAACCCTACTATACCAGCCGGCTTTTTCCCTTCTGGAATTCAAGATACTTGTTGGAAGATTGTGTTTTATTAATGGACAAAAACAAATAAGAAAAATTTAAAAAATGAAAACAAAGATAATGGGGGACCTTGACTCTTGATGGATGAAAGAAGTTGAGAACGAAAGAGAAAGAGAAAGATTACATGCCTCATCAAGCATGGTTAGAAGTTTGACCTTCCTCCTCTGATGTTCAATTCTGTCAGCAGCTGACAAAGGAGGAATATCCTTTGACGAAGATGAAGAAGCACCACCACCGCCACTACCACCTCCGGGATTGGAATTAGGGTTTGAGAGCTGTCTACTAAACTTGTTCTTCTTGAACTGACCCCTCCCAACACTGCAAAACTCTTCAAGCAATTCTTGAGCAGCCTTGACATACTTGGAATTCCTCAACACATTAACCATACCTAAGGATGATGATGATGATGACGATGAACCAAACCCAACATGTCCATGGTGGTTCACCACACCTAGTCCTATTCCCCCTTGTATATGCAATGCTTGGTTTTGATGGTGGTGATGATGATGACCCCCAAGACTTTTGTAAGAGGGTCCTCCACCACCACCTCCTTGATTGTAATATAGAAAACCACTATCCCCCATCCTCAATTCCTCAGCTTTAGCAGCTTCCAAGTGTTGCAAAGAAGACGACAAGGACAACGAAAGACCTTGTCCTTCGACAACGCTTCCAATCTCAACTGGGTTGTTGTTTGTGTTTGTGACTCCTCCTTGATGAATAGTGTCAGGAACCCATGTGAATTGACCAAAAGCCCCTCCTGCTGGTCCGGATCCACCACCGAAGCCTTGCATGGAAGTAGTTGAATTAGGATTGGGGAGTAACATGTGGAGGGTGGAAGATGTAGCAGGAGGAGGAGGAGTTGTGGTTGTGTGATGATGATGATGATGAGATGGTGAAGGTGACCTTGTTTGTGGGTTCATGAGAAAAAGCTGCATTGCAGCTGCTGAGTCTGCATTAATACTTGACATCTGATGATGATTATGATTATGGTGGTTGTGGTTGTGGTGAACTATGCTGCTGGTACTACTACTGTCACGGTTATGAACACTGCTCTGATGATGATGATGATGATTCTTCGAATCTCCCAACGGTCCCGACACTGTTAACATCCCTTGTCTGTTACCGTACCACTCGCCACTGCCCACTCTTGTTGAGGATCGAAACGTCGTCGTCATTGGTTGCTGTTGCTCCAACAATTCTGCTTCCCCGGGAGTGAAATTGAACATCTCCGATAACATCCCTGCGGTTTCGTACACTGGGAGGCCACCGGATTCCTCTTCTACTAAACCCACTAACGGTGGTGGTGGTTGTTGTTGTGGCTGCTTGGAATGGTGTTCTTGGTGATTTACGGTGGCGGATCTCTCGAATCCATTCGAGAAGGTGAAGATTCCTTGGTGATAATCTTGGGACATGGAATTAGAAGAGTCTTGTTTGTCAAAGATAGGAAATGAATGGTGTTGGTGTATCTTTGAATGTGAGAGAATGGAAGGAAGTGAGGGTGTTGCTATTCCCATGTTAAGATCTTGCTTCTCATCATCATCTTCTTAACTTGTAACAACCACTGCTCAATAATTGAATTGATCATAGACAAGGATCACCCACTGAATATATAAGCGAAATCTGACAAAACACCCACATCATGTAACTTAAAGTCAATTATACATAGAAACTTGTTGAAATTATAAAATGGAAAGAGAAAGATAGAAAGAAGAAAAAAAAAAAAAAAAGGATTTAAAGAGTGTGAGAGAAAAAGAGAGAATGGATAAACAGTTAAACACAAAGCTCTTTGTTAGGCCCCTCTCCTATGGTAATTTATTTTTCCTTTTATCATTTTCAGCTTTGTTGATCATCTCATGTACATATATATACATACACAGACACACACATGTACCTCTTAGTTGTGAAGAGTATGAAAGGATGTAAAGCTCTCAGACATCGTTTTCCCTTCTGTGGTATTGAAAGCTTCTTCAATTCCTTCTCTCTCTCTCTCTCTCTCTCCCAAGCACACTCACATACATATACTCTCTCCTCTCTCTCTCTCTCTCTCTCTCTCTCTCTCTCTCTCTCTCTGTTGTCGCTGTGTGTTGTCTCTCGTCTCTTTCTTTCTCTTTCGCTCAGTGAGTGTTTTTGCAAATCACCTTGTGGAAAAAGAAAGATTGGGTGTTGCATACAATATATAATTAAAAACGGAGGCTTCGGTGGGAACTCATATATCCGTCACAACTAAACGCGGTGTTGCGTCTCAGAGAGAGAAGAGAAAGGAAAGGGAAGCGGTCACTGTTCTTGCTCTTCATCTCCTCCTTTAATGTCTTTTTTATTTTTCATTTCTTCAATATCACACAAAATTAACATATAAAAGAAAATATTCACTGAAATGATGATGAGAATTCCCTTATTTAAGATTGACAACAAAGATAATATTAATAGAAGGGCATCATTTATTTTTTTCATTTAATATTTAAATTAAAAAATCTCCCATCTTCCACCATAAATTTCATGTAACTCTTTTTCTTATCATAAAATACTATTATTTTAATTAGAATAACATAATTCAATGTTGTTCTTTAAAACTAAATGTTAATTCCTTAAAAATATTTTATGAGGATTTAACTTGAGGTCATGTATAAATTTTTTATTTATAAATTCTTATAAATTTAATTATGTACTCAAGAAAATATAATTCTCTATTCTTATATTTTCTGAAATACATTGATAAATTTATAAATAAAAAATTTATAAATATAATATTCTAATAATGCAAGTTGGATTTGGCGTTTTAGTACCATGAAATGTCCAAAATGCCATCACCAAGTGTTGGATTTTATTGTTTGAAACTTTGAATACGTCCTTTGGAAACCAACGCAAACTACGGAATAAAAATAAAGATAAGGTCAGTACAAAGTCATCTCAACGATCCAAACTACCCCATCTTTTTTATTAGTTGGAATGACCATAATACCCTGTGTAATCATTGCAGACAGGACTTTTGAGCATAGTAACAAGTAGGGACATTGAGGTCATTTCATTTACTACAAATTCATTATTTAATAGCCCAAGCCAAGTGTGGTATGAAAAGAAGAGGAGAAGAAAGACATTTGGACAAATAAGGAAGGGAAAATTTTTTAGTGGTCCTATTCCCATGAGATTGATATTTGTATAATTTTTTTTTTCTAATTAATTATCATATTTTTATTAATTTGTACCACTTAAAATTTGATGCTTCCGATATATCAAAACTCTTGGGGATGTTTGGTAGAGAAAAAATTCTTTTAAATCCAGGAAATAATTATTACCAAAATATAATAGAAAATATATATTTTCTGAAATATTAGTAAAAGGTTTTTGGTATGATAAAATTTTCCTGAAAATTTATGGTTAATTTTACTGAATGTGTGTTTGGTTAGTTGTAAAATATTAGTGGGAAAGAGATATTATTTTACGAAATTAACCTCAGGTTTACGTTATTTTTGTAGACAACGAAAAAAGTTTGCTGTGAGATGTTATTGTTCCATCTTACTGAAGGCTAGTTTCGTCAATATTCTCTGCCTCAATTTTTATTTCCGCGGGATCAAAAGAGTTCCATCATATTTATGGAGTTTCATATTTGCTTTATGTACTGTACATTATACACAACAAGCTTTGCTGGAATAACTTTGAACTATGGAATTATTTCCTTTTCTGCAAACCAAATACAGGATTCATTTTTGTCATAGCATGTTTTCCTGGGGATTGAAAAAAAAAACGGGGTACCAAACGGGGCCTTGAAGGCTAAAAGAAGTGGATGGATGGCACGTGCCATTGGAGGGGCAAAATAGACAAGTTAGGTTTAAATGTGTGGGAGACATAATAGTCTATGAAAAGCACCCATAACCGCTTTAAGGTTTGGCGCTGTCACTGATGGCCATGTTCATTTTCTCTTTTGGTATAGCCTTTGATTTTTACAGGTGTTTTTTATGTTTCGCCTTCTTTTACTTGCATTTAATTATCATCTTGGAATGGTGTTAAGTGCTAACTTTAACTTCTAATCATTCATCAGAATGGATAATTATGAATAATATGTTAGTTGCTGATTGCCTGATTGAATGGAGGAAGGTACCCATTTAATTTTACTGGGAATTAAATGATATATATTTACAAATGCGCGTGTTTGCATTTTGGTATATACATATTAAAAAGTTTCATGTAATAAAGGTAAAGGTAAGATGTTATCATATATCTCCTTTAGCTAGAAGGATAATTTTATTTCAAAAATTTTCCTAGGACGTAAAGGTAAGATATACAACTAATATATATTAATATATCAACAACTTTTGTGGTGGTTTGATTTTCTACGAAATCATAAATGGTACCAATCAATAAATATAGGGCTACAAATTTTGCAATCATAGCTATATTACATATACATAGTCATATGCCCCAAAAGACTTGTTTGTTTTTTTTGTTTCCAATTTATTGCATATTAGCTAGATCTAGCTCTTCGTGTTTTTTAACATACTAAGCACTATGTAATATACACTCCCTTTAGATCATTTTCAGCAGCAACTCCCCCTTCTAAAAACTAAAAGTAAAAAGAATTGCTTAACCACTTCCAAATTTCGTGAAAGAAACGTATCCAACTATTTTGAAAAATAAAGAAGTAAAGGTTACCCATTTTTCAAACCAAATAAATGAACTAATTTAGGCCAATCATATCAAACAACAGCAAGAATTTTGTATTCATTTAATTTTTTTCTATTAATCTGAAAGGATTAACTCTACAAATTTAATTGGTTGATTTTCCTTTAAGAAGTAACTGTTTGAAAAATATTTTTTTCAATGTGATGCATTATTATTTTAATATTTATTGAAACACATGTTTCCATGTTGGTTCCAAAGGAAATGAGTAATCAATTTTCTTTTTATAGTTAGCAGTTTGCGTGGCATATGCATGTGCTATATTTCCCCATATGAATATGGAGTTTCAATTGATTGATGTTGCCATCGATCCGAAAACTAGTATAATTAAGTTCACATATAGTTTTGCCCCTTGTGTGCTTATCAGATCTCCGTTTTCCGTTTCCCACAAAACTGGTAGCACGGTCGTTCGTATGTGATTCTTACATTATCTAGCTACCTTTCTTAGCTTAAAATTGGACTCACCCCGAAACGGATTAGTTGCAAAGCAATAAACCAATTGGAATATTTAAAAAAAAAAAAAAAAAGTTAAAGTTATAGAGACAGAAAGATGTTTAAACAAGCGTACACATATATATGTCTTGAAATAATTACACTAATATACAAAAAGCTAGAAATGATCAATTACCATTGCAATATTCCTCTAGAAACATTATATAAATTTGTAAGGAAACAATATTCCTCTAGTTAGCAAAATTGCAATCAAATGAGCAAGACAAAAACCAATATTAAACTTATTTTCTTTTGAAAATAAATGCTAGTAACTTAATATGAGGTGTGTATATAGACACATAGTAAGGAGTTTATTATGTGTCTGTATGCAAACCCTAAACCCTAAATTTCCAAAAAAAGAAAAAAAGTAAGGGTTTTGCACACATATGTTACCAGTACGACTTGCTGCTAACAAGAGATTTCATTGACCTAGTTTAAAAAAAATAATAATGAGGAAAGTTCAAAGGAACCGCAGCAATAATTAATATATATTTTTTTGGTGCAAACAATTAATATTTATGTTACTATAAGCAAGAAGAAAATTGCATGATTTGAATATTCATCTAACACAGATGTTTATATCAATTAATTAAGTCATTGACGTTTACAATCAACCTTGAATATAAGTGTAGACTTTAACAAGAATACATAAAGAGCTCACCTTACTTATACCATGGATAGTATAAATATATTAAGAATCTTCATTTTCTCGACCCTTTGGTGTTAACTATGGTTAGCTTTAATCAAATCTAGTTTTTTAATGAGAAAAATATATTGATTACTAGAAGGGTTCAATTGGAAGATTCAATTATAAATAAATACCATTAATAAATGACATTTGTTTGGTTCCTTGGATTGCAAGTAGGACTATTGAACACGTAATAGGAGAAAGTGGAAATTATCTTCTTTTGAATGCAACTAGCCACACTTAGCTCTGTAACCTTAAGACTCCAATTCACTACTCATTACTCAAACACTCAATTGAGGGAGGGAAACGAAACACTTTGCTTTTCTTTTCTAACTGCAAACCTGATGGACAAATTGACAAACCAACCTTCTTCCTCTCCATTGCTCCACTCTCCCAACTGTCTTCTTGTGATGTCACGTGAACCCCACCCTCTCCCCTCACACGTGCGCACGGGTCCCACTTCATCATTGCCTAAACCTAATTATCCCCCAATTATCCTTTACTCACGTGCCAAGCTTATGCATGTTGATATGTGTTAAACATTTATTTTGTCCTTCCTACCTCGCACCCCTTTTCTTTTTTATTAAGTTTGATTTCTTTTATACGTAACGATTAGTTTTAAAGTCACGTTCTTGTTGCAAGTGCCACTGCTTTGGGAAAGTTAGTAGGAACAGGAACCACCCCTTTGTTTTTGGTGGTTAAACTTTTAAAGTCTAAAAGGCCACATAACAATTGGCTCTACCCTTTGCCTTTTTGGCAGCACTATGTGATTTTGTTTGAAGCAAGAAGTGCAAATCTCACCATCTTAACACCTTTTATTCATTTCGCACACGCACACGCCTAAAGTGCATTGAAGCATAACATCAAACACCTAAGTGGTTTTGTTTGTTTGTTTGTTTTTTAATAAGATAACCCCGCATCAATCAATTGACATGCATATATCTATCATGTAATGCGTACATCGCTGGCACCATTTCCTGGTCCTCTTATTTAAAATCCATCTACTTAGATTTGGGACCAAAAGCTGATGTTTGCTCAATTACATGCACATTCTGATGGCGCTGTCTTTCAATTTCACAGCACCAGCTTGATCGCTTTGTTTATGTGTGCATGCCTCCAACTCCAATAACATTAGTATCAACTTTTATTAATATAAGAAAAACAAATGCATGAGCAATGTACCAAAGTATACACACAAACACATATATACAGGTCATGATTTTTTTACACCGGTATAAAAATAATAAATCTTACACCTAATTTTAATTATTATTTTTTTTCATATCTGATGGTTATAATTTATTGAGAATTAATAATTAGTTAATATGATTTATCTAATTAATTACAGTCGTTTGATGGACGAAAATTAACAATTAATTAAGATTGAGTATAAAAATTATTATTCTTAAACAAGCGTAAGTTAATCCTTTCTATATTATATATGGGATAGGATCCTTTGACACCAGTGTCAAATTTTGAAATTTGATACCCAATCCTATTCATTGATTTCTGTCAATCAAAGGTTATAATTTATTGGTAATCAAACTTATTAATTAATATTAATTCCTAATAAATGATAACTGTTGATTGACGGAAATCAACAGATAAAATTTAGTGTCAAAAGATCTGGTCCTATATATATATATAGGTAGGATCTTTTGACACCAGTGTCAAATTTAAAATGTGATACCTCATCTGAGAGCTCTTAAATCAAAAAAAGATCAACGATTTTGATTTTTTAGCATGTGACACCATTGATTTTTTTTGATCTAATGATTTTCAGATGAGGTATCAAAGAATCTTACCTTATATATATATATATATATATATATATATATATATATGGGTTAGGATCATTTTACACCAGTGTAAGTTACACTCTCAATCTTGTCCACTGATCTCACTTATATCTAAGGGCTCAAATTTTTTAGTAACGTGAGCCATTGGATATAAGTGGATCAATGGTCAAGATTGAGTGTAAGACTTGTAACTCTTACACCGGTGTAAGAATATCTTGCCCCTATATATATATATATATATATATTGTACACTACCCCATCATTCATCAATAACTTGATAGGTGCTTATATTTATATGATTTGTCAAATAGCTAGTGAGGTACATCTTTCGAAGCCCACGTTTTCTTTAAGACTGTATAATTTGCATCACATTAACTAGGTGGCTTCCCAGAAAGTTTCTGTTAGGGTTTTTGGTGGAGGAGAAATTTTTTCTTTGTTCGAGAATCTTCAAAAATTCCGCGTACCAAAGAAGCCCTAAGTGTTGATCGTTAACTTAATTTCCTGAAAAACTTGGCGGTTATTGTTGTTACACGTAGTACTTAATTTGGCCGCAACAATTTTGAACACTTATTCATTTCCTCTTTTCTTATTTGCCCCATAAATAATTAAATATATACTTTATGGGAAATACTACTCTCATTTTACATGAGGTAGTTATCTCATGTTGTCTCACATCAAAAATCTCACCCACTTTTTTCTTTTTTCTTTTTTATCTTTTAATGATGGGTCCCACATGATTTCTCTCTGTAACATGAGAGAGCTACTCTCATGTAAAATGAGAGTAACATTCCCCATACTTTATTATGTAATTGATTGTACTTTCCTAGGAGATGACAATTACAACAGCACGCTAATTAAGGCCAAGAGGAAAAGGAAACTGCTTCTGTACTTGCTAACGGGCATAATTAGTTTAAGGGAAAAACTACTTCTGTGTTGTTGGAGAATAGTTCTTTCTTACATATTCATCGATTTTCGCATCACTTATTTTTTATAAATGAATGGCCCCACCCATGATTGTGTCTATGATAGGAGAGAATTATTCTCCTACAAATGAAATTAATATAGCCCTTAGTTTAAAGCATCGATATGTGATGTAATCTTTATTTTTAATGGTGTAGAGTAAGAGTTAATTGGCTAATTAGCTTTGTAACATAAATCAGCATAGCATTTTGATATCTTTCTCCTTAAAATAATAATAATAATTAAAAATAAAGAAGAATTGCTGGCAAAAAAAATTAAAATATTGCAATTTAAATGAATAATTATGAATTTATAGTTGTTTTCATATTATTTACAGATATATTGCAAGATCTCGCGCTCAGATTTAGCGTCACAGATCACGCCTCACTCAGGCGTGAGTGCCACGTAGGTCACACCCCACTTAGGCATGACCACTCAAATCCAGTCTAGGCGTGTGTGTTGGGTATTATGCCCACTCTAGGTATGATTGGGTCAGATATCTTTTATTTAAATCCATCTCCCCTCCACACTCTTCACATCTATTCTCCATCACAACTCCTTATTACTCTTACATACAATCTTGCTAGCTTATTCATACTCTCTTATTTTGCTTGTTTATATATCTAAAAATGAGTTTACATTCTGATTCTGTTCATGTTGTTTTATATTATAATGGTAGGAAAGTTGAAGGCCAGTATAATGTAATTATTGAAGGTGAAAACAGGCTAACATGTATCATGCGCAACTCAACAGTTGGTTAATTGCATCAGAGAATTCGTCAAAATTTAGCGCTCCGAGGTAACCAATCTATCAATCATGTCATGACAAGATTATGGCAATCTGAAAAATACATTAGTTTACAAGTGGTGGATGATGAAGATGTTATTTGGTTATGGAAGAATTTTTTAACCAGTCAAGGAAAGATTTTTTGGAGTTGTATGTGGATATTGCCGAACAAGAGGATGTTGTTTGATAAACCCTTGGTTTACCATGTTGTTATGCTAAATTCTACAAGAATTATATGGTAGATTGCATGGAATCAAGGTGTTATATGATAAAATCATAAAGATTTGAAAATTGAGCTAATGTTTTGATATCTTGCTCATTTTAAAGGTAAATCCACAAGAAGCGATAAAGGAATCATAATAAAGATTTGAAGCCTGCAAGAACCTGCACCGTTAATTAAGGAAATTAATCAGTTAATTATGAGTTTAATGAGATAATTTCATAATTGACTCTAATAATTATTATGAGGCTCTAATAATTATAGTAAGTGAGTAATAATGTTTAAAGTCGATAATCTGACGAAAAGTGCAGATACCGATTCTGCTAGTCGGTATAAATGTGTACCGGAAAAGTATCCTGGAAAATTATAATAAGTACATGATAATTACTAGAATAATATGTAGGACTTGTAAAATGAGTTTCAAGTTAAAATAATGAGAACTGGTGCCAGAAACTGATACTAGCTATGGAAAAACGCGTAACGAAAAGGTGCTGCGAAAAATATAAGAAAAATATGATAATTCTTGTAAAATCGAGTAGGTTAAGGATCCTGAGTTTGGGATTAAAATGCTATGCGTAGCATTTAAAGTTAATACTGAGTGTTTTATGGTTAAGTGACTATAAATACTTATTTTGGGCACTAAACCCTAGGCCATAACACTATCCTACATGAGTGCTTGGAGGCTGGTCAGCTGGTGCCTTGTCCTTGGGTTCTCTTCTCCATTTTGAAACCAAGTTGCTATCTTTCCTGATTTTCCTTCACATTCCTCCTTGTAAACACTTGTGGGTGGCTTTGTGAGGGTGAGAGGTAGCCTTTTCTGAGATTCTAAGCTGCTGTGTGTGAGGTTCTTGTGCTGAGTTTGAGAGTTGGGTGAGAGTCATCTTGTTCTTGGCTTGTGAAGCTTCAAGGAGCTTCCTTTGTGTTGAAAGGTGCAAGCTTGTGTTGTCATTTTCGCTTTAGGACCAAGTCAGAACCTTTGGAGTTGGTTGTGAGCTCCAAGAGCCTTCCATTTCTGAGTTTGAAGCTTTGGTGAGTTGCCTAACCTTGATCATGAGTTTAAATAATTTAAAGGTGGTGTCTTTGCATGTAAATGGGTTAAGCAAGTAACTAACATGTGTATGAACCTGTATAGACCTTAAAATGGAGTCTTGAACGCATTTAATTGGTAAAAGTTGGTACCTTTGTTGGATATCTTCGCGAAATGCAGAAACTTCATTCTGCCGTGAAATATCCAGATATTTGGTCGATAAATATTCAGATATTGATATCCGGATATGCCCCCGACATATATCCGGATATCCTGGGATTTTGTGGAACAAAAAGGTACTGTTCATACAGAACTGAGCTATGAGTTTGTGGACCCTATTTTGATGGAGTTGAACTTATGTAAATACTTAACTAAGTCAGAATCAAGAGATTAAGGGCTTATGACTTTGTGGGAAGCCTTAAGACGTAAAACGTAAAAGGAAAACGTATTCTTCATGTTTATCCTTTTGAGCTATGAATGTTGATATGCTTGTTGGTCCTAAATCAGATTGTGATCTGCTGTGTTTGGACATTGAGCTTGTGTGAACTTGACTTGGATTGATTGCTTAAGAGGTAAGCTTTCGTGTTCTCGGTTTAGCCATGATGTGGTTCCACCATGTCCCATGGGGGTATGTTTATATGCATGTTGTGTTACATGCTTTGGATATTTGAAATACTGTTGAGCTTTATGTGTAATGGCTTTTAATATGCATGTGTTGTTCCATCTTGATGGTAAGCCTGCGTATGTGGCGTCATACAAGAAGGTGATCCGGGGTGGATGCAAGTGGCGTCTTGCACTATGTGTGGGTATTTGGCGTATATAAATCCTGCAATTCTCTGGCCAGTAGAATAGAATTGACACACATGACATGATTATCTGCTGCATTGCATTATTTTAGAACTGATGATGATAAACTGCTTTTGAACTTATATTGCACATGTAAGTGAGCTTGGGGTGGAAGATCCTTGAGGACCCCTTGCCTTACTGAGATTTCTTGTTTAGAGATCTCACCCCACGTTTGGGAAATGCTTATTTCAGGTTCAGGTAGTATGGGGACTGATGTCTCTGGCGGCAGGAGGCCAAAGCTTAGTTGATGTTTAGTGATGTTCATATTATGCTGGCATGACTGGATTGGATGCTGTTTATGTTTTCTGCCTTTATCTTTATGTTGTTGTTGAGTTGAGACTTATGTGGGCTTTGTTGCCTTATTTGGGGTGAGCATGGGAGTTGTCCATGCCACCGTGTTGTTAGTACTTTTGAGTTGAGTTGTATAAACTGCTAGTTGGTCCGGTCTATGTGTTGTAGCTCTGTGACTAGAGACATACTTATGTTATTTTAATTGATGAGGTATTCCGGTTAGCTGTTTATTGCAATATACATACATGCGATGTTTTGAAAATGGTTAAGTAATCAAGTTGATAATGATTAATGACATCATAATTGAAAAGAAAAAGATATTCTGCATGTTTAACTATGCGCAGCTTAATACGATAGTGATAATATTACCGGATATATACGGGGTGTTACATTTATGGTATCAAAGCAATGGTTCGAGGGAAATGCCTGTATGTATTGCAATAGCTATGATGTTTGGTTGCATTTGTCTTGTGTGTTTACTCCGTCGAATTTTATTATGATAATGCATATGTAACCACATTGTGTGGGCCTGATCAACTCTAATTTGTGTAACTTGTGCAGAGTCATGGTAAGGTCCGGGAGAACACGAGAGACTTCTGAGGATCAACCTGATCCTATCCTAACTGCATTGGCTGAGATGCAGGCGACTAGGTTAGCCGATCAGGAGGCCACTAGATTGGCCAACGCGACAATGATGGACGTTGTTCGCGAGGCGAACCGGATAGCCACAGAAGAGGTTCGTGAAGCGAACCGGAGGACCACTGAGGATGTCCTCGAGGCGAACAAGATGGCGAACATGACGATGATGAGAGTCATGTTGGAGGAGTTGAGGGCTGGTCCTGCTGTAGGTCAGTTTCCAACGCCACCACCGCCGTCTCCACCTAGTGTTCAGGATGAGAGCCTGAGTCACATTAGCAGTGCCGCTCATGTCGCTGAGACGATGGAGACCCTTGTGGGGCCTGCTGAAGATCGTGATGTGATTGATCGTCGGCTGAATGCTTTCAGGAAGCATAAGCCACCTGTGTTTGATGGGTCTTTGGATCCTATTGCTGCAGCGAGATGGCTACAGGCGCTGGATAAGATATTCCGGGTCATGCAGTGTACAGACCCGCAGAAGCTGATGTTCTCGACTTACATGCTGGAGGGCGATGCCCATGAGTGGTGGACGAACACCTCTCGTGCTTATGAGATGCAGGGTCATGTCATGACGTGGCCATTCTTCGAGGAATTCTTTTTGGGCAAGTACTTTCCCTACGATGTGCAGGAGAGGAAGCAGGAGGAATTTGATATATTGGTTCAGGGCTCGATGTCTGTTGACGAGTACCTGACCAAGTTTAATGAGCTTGTGAAGTTTGCACACTCCCGGACGATTCCTCATACTCCGATGTTTCTGGCTGCTAAGTTCCGTAGAGGACTTAGTGAGGTGATTGCTGAGCATATTGCTGGAGCTACTTCGAGGGATTTTGGTACACTGGTTCAGCAGTGTAAGGACATTGAGGATGTCTGCATAGCGAGCAAGGCCAAGGTCGACGAGACCAAGGGGACTGTTAGTTCCACTCATGCTCCTACTTCTCGGAAGGACATGAAGTTCGCTGGGAAGGGCAAAGGTAAACAGTTGGCGACTAGGCAGGCGCCTGGTCAGTTTAAGAGAGCTGCTTCACAGCAGGGGAGTTTCGCTAGGCCTCATTCCACTCCGAGTTGTGCGGGGTGCGGAAAGGAGCATGCTGGTCGTTGTGCTTCGGGTCAGCTGATCTGTTTCCAGTGTGGCAAGGAGGGCCACTTCTCTAGAGACTGACCGTCGTCGATAGCGAGAGCTGCAGCTGTTCAGGCAGTTCCTTTGCAGATGGTTCTGATGGCTTCTACTTCGGCACCTGCGGTGTCACATTCTGTTGGGCATGTGTACACCTTGGATAGGCAACAGTCGGACCGCGTTCCGAACCTGTCTATTGGTGGTATTGCTGTTGATGCATTGTTTGATTCTGGAGCTACGCATTCGTTTGTTGCTACCCCGATTGCTTTGGGGCTTGAGTTGCCCATGTCTGTGCTTTCTCCACCGTTGCGGGTGACTACTGCCACCAGAGAAATATGTTATTCTACCACTGTACATCGCGATGTAGCATTTCAGTGGGACAACCGTGAGTTCTCGGTGGATCTGATAGGATTGCCGATGGCCAACTTAGAGATTATTCTGGGCATGGATTGGTTGTCCAAGAATTGTGCCTTGATTGATTGTTATGCCAAACGCGTGGTGATGTCTCCGTGTGATTCCACAGCTAGTTTCTCGCCATATTTTTCATTGCTGCAGGCTAAGAAGGCCTTGAGAGCAGGGGCATTCGGGTATGTCATGTTGGGAGGTTTGGTGAGTGGGACACAGGAGGGTATCACTGGCATTCCTGTGGTGGGGGAGTTCCTCGAGGTGTTTCCATAGGAGATTCCTGAGTTTCTGCCACAGCGAGAGATAGAGTTCTCCATTTATTTGTTGTCTGGTGTGGGGCCGATTTCATTAGCTCCATATTGGATTTCGCCACCGGAGTTGGCTGAGCTGAAGAAGCATATTAAGGAGCTTTCAGCGAAAGATTTCATCCGGCCGAGTGTGTCTCCTTGGGGAGCACCGGTCATCTTTGTGAAGAAGAAGGACGGGACAATGCGATTGTGCACCGACTACAGGCAGTTGAACAAGGTGACGATCAAGAACAAGTATCCCCTTCCTCGGATTGATGATCTGTTGGATCAGCTCAGGGTCGCTTGTGTGTATTCCAAGATTGATCTCCGGTCCGGATACCATCAGATTCGGGTGAAGCCGGAGGATGTCCCTAAGACCGCGTTTCGTTCGAGATACGGTCACTTTGAGTATTTGGTGATCCTGTTTGGACTCGCCAATGCGCCGACAGTGTTCATGGATTACATGAACAGTATTTTCCAGCCGTATCTGGATCAGTTTGTGATCGTCTTTATTGATGACATTCTGATTTACTCCAAGACTGAGGAGGAGCATGCGGAGCATCTGAGGATTGTTCTGCAAGTATTAAAGGAGAAAAAGCTTTATGCTAAGCCTTCTAAGTTTGAGTTTTGGCGCAAATCAGTCAAGTTTCTGGGGCATGTGATTTCAACGGATGGAGTTGCAGTAGATCCCAACAAGATTGAGGCCGTGCTGGATTGGGAGAGGCCCAAGGCAGTTACGGAGGTGAGGAGCTTATTAGGTTTGGCAGGTTACTATCGGAGGTTTATCAAGGGTTTCTCCACGATGGATCTCCCTTTGACTCGCCTTACCTGAAAGGAGACTCCATTTGTGTGGACTCACGAGTGTGAGGCGTGCTTTCAGGAGTTGAAGGAGAGATTGACTACTTCACCTGTGTTGGTCCTTCATGATCCTGAGGAGCAGTTGGAGCTTTACTGCGATGCTTCTGGAAAGGGGATGGGCTGTGTGTTGAAGTAGTCTGGTAGAGCTGTTGCTTTTGCTTCGAGGCAGTTGAAGCCTCCTGAGGAGAACTACCTGACTCATGATTTGGAGTTGGCTGCGATTGTGTTTGCTTTCAAGATTTGGAGGCATTACCTGTTCGGTATGCAGTTTGCGGTGTTCAGTGACCACAAGAGCTTGAAGTATCTGTTTGATTAGAAGGAGCTGAACATGAGGCAGAGGAGATGAATGGAATTTTTGAAGGACTACGACTTTGAGTTGAAGTACCATCCTGGCAAGGCCAATGTGGTAGCTGATGCTTTGAGTCGGAAATCCGTGAGTCTATCCAATTTGACGATGGGTGACTTTGACCTCATAGAGAAGTTTCGAGATCTGAAAGTGACAACCTTGTTTGGGGGTGCACTTCTCGAGATGGAGACTGTGAGAGTCAGGAATGAGCTTATGGAGAAGATCCACGAGGCGCAAGTGCAGAGGGAGTGTCTCGACTACGTGAAGAACCAGGACGGTGTGTCTTGGAATGAGGATAGACTTCTGGTTTTCAAAAGCGTGTTGTGATTCCTCGAGGCCTTTGACCGAAGAGGTCATGGCGGAGGCCCATAAGGGATAGTTTACTGTTCACCCTGGTGCTACAAAGATGTACCAAGTCCTAAAGAGGAATTTCTGGTGGCTAGGAATGAAGAAGGACATAGCTGTGTATGTGTCCAAATATTTGATCTGCCAGAAGGTGAAGATTGAATATCAGAAGCCGTCTGGTAAACTTCAACCTCTTGAGATTCCGGAATGGAAATGGGAGAGCATTTCCATGAACTTCGTTGTGGGTTTGCCGAAGACTCAGGTTGGCTGTGACTCGATATGGGTCATTGTGGACAGACTGACGAAGTGTGCCCATTTTCTTCCAGTGAAGGTGAGCTTTACTACTGAGCAGTTGGCCAAACTGTATGTTCGCGAGACCGTGAGGCTTCACGGGGTGCCCGAGTGTATCATCAGTGATAAGGACCCGAAGTTCACATCTTGGTTCTGCGAGGCGCTGCAGGGAGCTTTTGGTACTCAGTTGAGATTGAGTACAGCCTATCACCCTTAGACTGATGGACAGACTGAGCAGACTATCCAGACCTTGGAGGACATATTGCGGGCTTGCACGTTGGAGCAGGGCTCAGCATGGGATAGATACCTTCCGTTGCAGGAGTTTTCGTATAACAACAGTTTCCATGCTAGCCTGGGCATGGCACCCTAGGAGGTGCTCTACGGTAGGAGGTGTCGTACACCTACCTGCTGGTCTGAGGTTGGGGATTGTGAGTTGTTTGGCTTGGGCTTTGTCCAAGATACCACCCTGTAGATCCTGATGATCAGGGAAAAGCTGAATTAGGCGTAGAATCGCCAGAAGAGTTACTACGATGTCAAGCATCGTCCATTGGAGTTCAGTGAGGATGAGCACGTGTTTGTGAGACTTTCACCTGTCACCGGTGTTGGACGGGCACTCAGAGTGAGGAAGCTGAGCCTGCAGTTTATTGGGCCCTATCAGATTCTTGGTAGAGTAGGACCTATTGCCTACCGGCTTGCCTTGCCTCCGAACTTGGCCAACATCCACAACGTGTTTCACGTGTCTCAGCTACGGAAGTATGTAGCGGACCCTTCGCACGTGGTGCAACCTGATGATGTGGAGGTTCGGGAGAACTTGAAAAGTCCCGTTGGACCACTCAAGATTCTCGATCGTGGCGAGAAACAGCTGAGGAGCAAGATCATTCCGATGGTCAAGGTGCAATGGTCAGAAAGGACTCCTGAGGAGTGTACCTGGGAGCGAGAGGACGAGCTTCTCTGGCAGTATCCCGATTTCTGAGACAGGTATATTCTGATTTTGAGGACAAAATCCTAAAAAGGTGGGGTGAACGTAAGAACCAGCACCGTTAATTAAGGAAATGAATCAGTTAATTATGAGTTTAATGAGATAATTTCATAATTGACCCTAATAATTATTATGAGGCTCTAATAATTATAGTAAGTAAGTAATAAAGCTGAAAGTCGCTTTTCAGACGAAAAATGCATATACCGATTTTGCTAGTCAGTATAAATGCGTACAGAAAAAGTATCCCGGAAAATTATAATAAGTGCATGATAATTACTAGAAAAATATGTAGGACTTGTAAAACGAGTTTCAAGTTACAATAATGAGAACTGGTGCCAGAAACTGATACTGGCTATGGAAAAACGCGTACCGGAAATGTGCTGCAAAAAATATAAGAAAAAAAATGATAATTCTTGTAAAATTGAGTAGGTTAAGAATACTGAGTTTGGGATTAAAATGTTAAGCGTAGCATTTAAAGTTAATACTGTGTGTTTTATGGTTAAGTGACTATAAATACTTATTTTGGGCACTAAACCCTAGGCCATAACACTATCCTACGTGAGTGCTTGGAGGCTGGTCAACTGATGCCTTGTCCTTGGGTTCTCTTCTCCAATTTGAGACCAAGTTGCTATCTTTCTTGATTTTCCTTCACATTTCTCCTTGTAAACACTTGTGGGTGGCTTAGTGAGGGTGAGAGGTAGCCTTTTATGAGATTCTAAGCTGCTGTGTGTGAGGTTCTTGTGTTGAGTTTGAGAGTTGGGTGAGAGTCATCTTGTTCTTGGCTTGTGAAGCTTCAAGGAGCTTCCTTTATGTTGAAAGGTGAAAGCTTGTGTTGTCATTTTCACTTTGGGTCCAAGTTAGAACCTTTGGAGTTGGTTGTGAACTCCAAGAACCTTCCATTTCTGAGTTTGAAGCTTTGGTGAGTTGCCTAACCTTGATCATGAGTTTAAATGATTTAAAGGTGGTGTCTTTACATGTAAATGGGTTAAGCAAGTAACTAACATGTGTATGAACCTGCATAGACCTTAAAATGGAATCTTGAACGCATTTAATTGGTAAAAGTTGGTACCTTTATTGGATATCTTTGCGAAATGCAGAAACTGCATTCTATCGCGAAATGTAGAAACTGCATTCTGTCGCAAAATATCCAGATATTTGGTCGATAAATATCGGGATATGGATATCCGGATATTGATATCCAGATATTGATATTCGGATACTGATATCCGGATATTGGCAGTGAGATATCCAGATATTGATATCCGGATATGCCCCCGACATATATCCGGATATCCTGGGTTTTCGTGAAACAGTAAGGTACTGTTCATACAGAACTGAGCTATGGGTTTGTGGACCCTATTTTGATGGATTTGAACTTTTGTAAATACTTAACTAAGTCAAAATCAAGGGATTAAGCGCTTATGGCTTTGTGGAAGCCTTAAGACGTAAAACGTAAAAGGAAAACATAGTCTTCATGTTTATGCTTTTGAGCTATGAATGTTGATATGCTTGCTGGTCCTAAATCAGATTGTTATCTGCTATGTTTGGACATTGAGCTTGTGTGGACTTGACTTGGATTGATTACTTAAGAGGTAAGCTTTCGTTTTCTCAGTTTTTCCATGTTGTGTTACCACCATGTCCCACGGGGATATCGTTAAATGCATGTTGTGTTACATGCTTTGGATATTTGAAATGCTATTGAGCTTTATTTGTAATGGTTTTTAATATGCATGTGTTGTTCCATCTTGATGGTAACCCTGAGTATGTGGCGTCATACAAGACGGTGATCCGGGGTGGATGCAAGTGGCGTCTTGCACTATGTGTGGGTATTTGGCGTATATAAATCCTGCATTTCTCTGGCCAGTAGAATAGAATTGACACACATGACATGATTATCTGCTGCATTGCACTATTTTAGAACTGATGATGATAAACTGCTTTTGAACTTATATTGCACATGTAAGTTAGCTTGGGGTGGAAGATCCTTGAGGACCCTTTGCCTTACTGAGATTTCTTGTTTACAGATCTCACCCCACGTTTGGGGAATGCTTATTTCAGGTTCAGGTAGTATGGGGACTGATGTCTCTGGCGGCAGGAGGCCAGAGCTTAGTTGATGTTTAGTGCTGTTCATATTATGCTGGCATGACTGGATTGGATGCTGTTTATGTTTTCCGCCTTTATCTTTATGTTGCTGTTTAGTTGAGACTTATGTGGGCTTTGTTGCCTTATTTGGGGTGAGCATGAGAGTTGTCCATGCCACCATGTTGTTAGTACTTTTGAGTTGAGTTGTATAAACTGCTAGTTGGTCCGGTCTACGTGTTGTAGCTCCGTGATTAGAGACATACTTATGTTATTTTAATTGATGAGGTATTCCAGTTAGCTGTTTATTGCAATATACATACAGGTGATGTTTTGAAAATGGTTAAGTAATCAAGTTGGTAATAAATAATGACATCATAATTGAAAAGAAAAAGATATTCCGCATTTTTAACTAAGTGCAGCTTCATACGATAGTGATAACATTACCGGATATATACGGGGTGTTACATTTTTGGTATCAAAGCAATGCAATGGTTCGAGGGAAAAGCCTGTATGTATTGCAATAGCTAGGATGTTTGGTTGCGTCTGTCTTGTGTGTTTACTCCGTCGAATTTTATTATGATAATGCATATGTAACCACATTGTGTGGGCCTGATCAACTCATAATTTGTGTAACTTGTGCAGAGTCATGGTAAGGTCCGGGAGAACACGAGATACTTCTGAAGATCAACCCGATCCTATCCTGACTGCATTGGCTGAGATGCAGGCGACTAGGTTAGCCGATCAGGAGGCCAATAGATTGGCCAACGCGGCAATGATGGACGTTGTTCGCGAGGCGAACTGGATAGCCGCAGAATTGAGGGCAGAGTCATGTGCAGAGTCATGTTGGAGGAATTGAGGGCTGGTCCTGCTGTAGGTCAGTTTCTACTGCCACGACCGCCGCCATCTCCACCTAGTGTTCAGGATGAGAGCCTGAGTCACATTGGCAGTGCCACTAATGTCGCTGATTTGATGGAGACCCTTGTGGGACCTGCTGAAGATCGTGATGTGATTGATCGTCGGCTGAATGCTCTCAGGAAGCATAAGCCACCTGTGTTTGATGGGTCTTTGGAACCTATTGCTGCAGCGAGATGGCTACAGGTGCTGGATAAGATATTTCGGGTCATGCAGTGTACAAACCCGCAGAAGCTGATGTTCTCGACTTACATGCTGGAGGGTGATGCCCATGAGTGGTGGACGAACTAAGCTGATGTTCTCTTCATCTCAATCTTAGTTTTCCAACTAAGCCGCGTTTAGTGAACTAGTGGTTGAAAACCAATCCTCGTGGGAACGATCTCGTACTCCAGTACACTTTTATTACTTAACGACCGGTGCACTTGTCGAGTTGCAACATTGTTTTATCCACGAGATCAGTTGCTTTCAATTCTCCACGTAATGCATCCTCATATGCTACTCCAGTTCTTAACATCGAAGAGGAAGATGAAAATGACCCTACCTAGGTTATGGATGACGACTAAGATGATGAAAATATCGCAATGGAAGAACATCTTCGGGCTGAGGATGCTAGTGTTTCGGACAATAATAAGGATCGTGATATGCCCGCTTCTCAAATCCAAGAATATCATAAAGGGGGGGGTGTCTGAAAATAACTATAAATTCATATATATATATTTATTTAAATTGCAATATTTTAATTTTTTTTGCATCAGTTTAACTTGCCATCCCTTTATGCATCAGTTTAAATTGCAATATCTAAAAGAGTGTCCTAGCGAAACCTGTGGAGGGAGAGAAACACCAGCTACCAGAGGTGCAACCGGAGAAGGTGGGGTCTGGTTCAACGAGGACCAACGGTCAGCCGAAACCCATCAGGCCTGACAACTTGGGAAGCGCGAAAGGAACTAGGAACCAAAAAGAAGCCTCTGATATTCCTAGGTTTAGCCACCTGCCTAAGGTGAACCAGAAAAAGATGTCTCAGGGAAAGGAAAAAAGGAAGATATCAAGTTGACTTTGGGGACCACGACAAAGGAGAAGCTGCACAACACCAACCATTTGGGAAGCGAAACAGGTGTCAGTAGCGGCCTGTATGCTAGCATGGAAACAAAGGAGTCTGTGGGGCTTAAAGCCATGCAAAAGAGGAATCATGTTTGCATGGATTTAGCCCCTATGATCAACCCTAGCGCTCCATCATCCTCTTCGAGTTTAGCCAAAAATAGGGAAAACTCAGCAGGAAGTGATGCTCAGAACATGGAGATGGACAAGTCCACTGCGAAAGAAAGGGATCAAGATATCTTGAATAAGATGCGATATGTTTCGAAGGAACAAGATCAGACAACCCTTGACCAAGTTCTTATGGTCATGGGGAACCCCCTCCACCCTTCTGTTTGACTGTTTGTGTCTGGCTGGACGAGTTGGTTACCTCTTTCTTTTAGGTTTTCCATGTTTATTAGCTCCTGGAATTGTAGAGGGGTGGGTAAGAAGAGCCTTCCCCCTAATTTGTTACTTAAAGAGTAGATTTAGACTTAAAGTTGTGTCTTTTGGAAACCCGCATAAGCGAGGATAAAGCTTCAAAAATTGTAAAGAAGTTAGGTTTCAACAAATTCTTCGTGCAGGAGCCTTGGGGTTCTCAGGGGGAGTTTGGGTTTTATGGGATAACAAGGAAGTGACTGTTGACATCCTCTGCCATAACCATCAACTGGTTCATACTAGAATCAAGTTTTTGGACTCAAAAATTGAATCTTGTGACCTTTGTGTACGGTAGTCCCAGAAGAACTGAGAGACATTTTCTTTGGCAGGAGCTGGTTCACATTTCGCTCACGGTGGGAGAAGCTTGGGTAATGTTAGGGGACTTCAACTCCATCCTTCATGACCATGAGAAAAAGGGTGGAGCCCAGGTTTATACAGGTAGTGTTAGGGAGATGAGTCAGTGTTTGGAGGACTGCTCCATTGAGGATATGGGCTTTAAGGGCCCAAATTTTACTTGGAGAAGAGGTAGGCTGGAGGAAAGATTGGACAGGGTTGTGGTTAACGAGGCATGGAGTTTGGATTGGCCCAACAGCTATCTGGTCTATGTAACATCCCGGGTGCTGACGATTGCATAGTTAGTGGAAGAGCTAACGTACAATTGAATGTATAGTTAGTGGAAGAGCTAGCGTACTATCAACGGGAGGAGTACACGAATGAATCAAATAACACCGAAAAGAGAGGGATTCCAGAGACTATGCTGGTATAAGACAGTACAATTGAGGATAGCTTATAAGAATTAATTAGTACTACCTATACTAACAAGATGCATCTACTTTTCGGTAGCTCGGATCGGAAGAACTCCACAGTTAAGCGTGCTTGACTTGGAGCAATTCAGGGATGGGTGACCTCTTGGGAAATTTTCTCTGGAAGTGTGTGAGTGAGAAAAAACACACTGAAAAGTCTCGTGTTAGTATGTGGGGATAGTCGTTAATGCTTGAAGCAGACGGGCGTTACATCCCACCTCCCCTTTTTTCACTCGGATCACAGGCCCATTTCGTTTCTGAGTGGCTTGGCTGACTTCCAATGAGTTTAGGCCCATTGTTGACAAATGTTGGCCCACGAACTGCAGAGGAGAGGAAGCATATCAGGGTTTCAAAAACGAGGCGTCCAATTGGCACCAGAATTCCTTTAGAGCCCAAGCGAAGGAGAAAAATTGGATTTTTGCTCGTCTTGAAGGGATTGAATGCCACCTAAACCTCCGCTTCTGCAGTAGCCTGGTGCGTCTGCAAAGGGAGCTATGGACTCAACTTGAATCGATCCTCTTAAGGGAAGAACTCGAATGGTTCCAGAGGTCCTGTTGTAACTGGATCAAATTAGGGGATAGAAACATAAGATACTTCCATGCGAATTCGGTGGCTAGGAGAAGGAGGAACCAGATTGAGGCTTTGAAGGATGACAGGGGATCCTGGGTTACAGAAGAGAAAGAGCTCATCATCTTGGCCAAGGAGTACTACCAGAATCTTTTTCACGAAGATATCCCTTGTAGATAGAAGCTTCCCTTGAGGGGGATGTTCCCGGCTATTAGCGATGCAGATCTGAGAAGAATAGGGGAGCAACCTTCCAATGAGGAGATCAGAAATATCATCTTTTCTATGGGAAATTTGAAGGCTCCAGGGCCTGATGGGCTCAACGCGGATTTCTTCCAATCTCAATGGGATTTGGTTGGCCCCTCAGTTTGTAATCTTGTCAAACAAGCGTTCACCAACCCATATACCGTCTCTAGCCTCAACCAGACCCTGATCTGCCTCATCCCCAAAATGCAGGCTCTGGAGTCGATCAAGCAGTTTCGCCCCATCAGCTTGTGTAATGTCACCTACAAGACCATTACCAAGCTCTTGTCCTTTAGATTGAGGTCCCACCTCACCGATCTAGTGTCTCCTAATCAATGTAGCTTTGTCTAAGGCAGACACAATACTGACAATGTTGTTATCGCTCAAGAGATCGAAGAAAGCGAAATCTGGGTGGATGGACATCAAAATTGATCTAGAGAAAGCGTACGACCGCCTCAGTTTGGAGTTCATCCAGGACACTCTCAATGATATTGGGCTGCCTCTAACATAGCTAACCTGATCAATGGTTGTGTCTCGTCCGCGTCCATGAATCTGCTATGGAATGGCAAAGCCACATCTAATTTTCAACCCTCTAGAGGAATTAGGCAAGGGGACCCCACATCCCCCTACCTTTTTGTTCTATGTTTGGAATGGCTAGCCCATCTGATCAATCAAGCTACCTCATCTGAGAATTGGAACCCAATTAAGCTCAGGAGGGACGGTCCTCCTATCACACACCTTTTCTCCGCCGATGACATCCTTCTTTTTGGGGAAGCTTCTACGGAGCAAGCGTTGAACATCAAAACAGTCCTCGATTTATTCTGCTCGGCCTCGGGTCAGCTGGTTAGCCAGGAGAAGACCAGAATGTATTTATCTAAGAACGCTCATTTCAACAGAGCTACAGAAATCAGCAATGCAATGGGCTTTGGAATGACCTCTAATTTGGGCAAATACCTGGGTATCCCTTTGCATCACTCCAGAGTTAGAAGAAGGACTTACAACTATAACTTGGAACGGGTCCAGAAAAGACTGCACTCCTGGAATGTCTCCTCTTTGTCCATGGGAGGTAGAACCACTCTTGCAAGCTCTATCCTAGCGGCTCTTCCAGCCTACTCGATGCAGACATCAGAGCTCCCTCTCTCATTGGGCGATGAGGTGGACAAGACCATAAGAGGATTCGTCTAGGGTTCGACAGCTAATAAAAGGAAAACTCACATTGTTAGATGGGATGCTGTTTGCAGACCGTTAAAAGAAAGGGGGCTGAATTTGAAACATATGCGTTCTGTCAACAAAACCTTCATGATGAAGATAGTGCATGGGATTCTCACTCAGAAGGATGCCCTATGGGTCAGGATTCTGCGCAACAAATACAACTTGGGTAACGATCTCATCCCTGTCCCCAGGAAGACTTCTAACTCGTCTAATCTCTTGAAGGGAATATTGAGAACTTGGCCGCAGCTTCTTCAGGGTTCACGCATTCAACTTGGTGATGGGAAGAGTACACGTTTTTGGCTAGACAATTGGGTTCCCAAAAGGTGTAGACTGTTGGATGCTGCTACTGAGCCTATCCCTGACTCTGTCCTGGAGGAAACGGTCCATGCCTTTGTAGGCCGCGATGGGGGATGGGAATGGAATAGGCTGGAACGCCTACTGCCACCTCATATCATTGCCTTGATAGCGGGCATTGTTCCTCCGAATGAAGATGATGGAGAGGACATGGTTATTTGGGATGCCTTTAACGATGGGGCTTTTTCTGTTAAATTTGCCTACACGTTGCTTCACCCCCCTTCTGTTGCTGATCCCAGGAGGAACTAGTCCATAGCTTGGGACTGGGAGGGCCCTCAAAGAATCAGAAACTTCCTTTGGCTCCTCATTTGGGAGAACCTGCTTACAAACGGGGTGAGAAGTAGAAGGCATATGGGGGATGGTAGCAGCTGTCAGCAGTGCCATTTTTCTGTGGAGGATTGCCTTCATTTTTTTAGGAATTGTACCTGGTCTAGAGCTCTTTGGTTTAAGTTGGTGGATGGAAACCTGAGGCCGCACTTCTTCAATTCAAATCTCCTGGATTGGTTGGAAAGTAATCTTAAAAGATCGAAGAGTGGTCCAACTCAATCTAAGTGGAACATCCTCTTTGGCGTTACATGTTGGATGATTTGGCAAGAGAGGAACAACTTGGTTTTTAATGGATGCAGTAAATCCTAGGACTATGTGATAGCTAGAGGTAAGTCCTTCACGGAGAACATTGGTTTGGCTGAAAGAACTCTGTCTTGTGCGGGGATTGGTCCTAGCTGGAAACAGTAAATCTTGATTAAATGGAGCTTTCCGCCCGAGGGGTGGATTAAGTTGAATACCGATGGAGCCTGCAAATGGGACACGAGAAACATGGGCTGTGGAGGGGTCATTAGAGACTGTAGTGGTTCTTGGATTGTTGGTTTCTCTAAGAATCTGGGTAAAGGCAACTCCCTGACTGCCGAGCTGTGGGGTGCACTAAAGGGGGACTCTTCTACTATGATTCATCTCCTGGCCAAAGGATGTGAGGCCCATAAGCCGTGTTACAATCTGGGATCAAGAATTCGAAACCTTGTTAACAGATCCTGGAATGTGATCATCTCTCACTCTATGAGAGAAAGTAATAAGGTTGCGGATTGGATGACCAACAAATCCTTGTCCCAAGACTGGGACACTGTGATCTTCGAAACTCCTCCTCACGATTGCGCTCTGCTGGTGTTGAACGATTCTATCGGTGTCTCATCACCCGGACTTGTCACTATGTAATTGCTTTTATTTCCTTCTATTTCAAAAAAAAAAAAAAAATTAACTTAGAATTTTTCCCCATATATTAATATATGTATCGAGGACAAGCCTTGAAGCAGTAGTAAGATTGTTTCTTATAATCATAAGTTCGAGTTGAAAATAGCCTCTTTATAAAATTGTAAGGATCAAGCTGTGTACAGTCCACCATTATCTTTATCCTCGCAAATCGAAAAGTCTTGTGCATCAAAGTTTGCCCCTTAATATATCAGCCAATTACATCTTCCATGGTTCTTCTTTTAATTAACAAGTAATACAACAAAAGGTAAATGGTCCAGAATATGTTGTTATCAAGTTTACTTAATTAATTACATAACACTATCATGAGAGCTTCCTTTATTTAAGGGAGTCCTAATCCGTTGCATAAGTGGTGGGTTGTACCGTCGTCGTACGTTAGAATCATGTCACTAATTTACTTGCAAGACTTAGCTACTAGGCAGAGAAAGAAACACATGGATAGGTCCACAGTGCCTCAGCATCAAGATTAAACACTCAATACTCAACAATGCATGTGCATGGAGGATATTCTAGTTGCAACTAATTAATGAAGGTAGCTTGAAATATCTTTCTAAGATGTAATTAACCATATAGTAGATGCGGAGTCTCTCATATATCACTGCCTATACATACACATTTCACCTTTCATGGTGTCAAACAACTGATGCTACGTACTTTTCCCCCTCCATGCTCAATTAGTTTACAGTTTTTCTTAATCTTTTCAGATTGAATAATTCGCTGTAATCATCAGTGATTTCCCACCAGTGAAAATCGGCGATGGAGAAGTGGGGTTTGTTGGTAGCAACTGAATCATGAATATTGAGAAGCAAGATATTGAGGGGGTGCATGCATTTAATTAACAGTGAAAGTGACTTGGTTAAGACTTAAGAGCTCGCTAGTGTGGTGCCTGTCGTGCCACTATTCTACAATGCGTTGATGTGTATTTGTTCGGGTTGTTTGCGATGTTGATGGTAGCTGCTAGGTAGTATATTTTATGAGGGACAAGAGGATACACTTTAGCTGCTCCGAAAAGTTTTATTTTAGAATCTAATAATGGCATTTTGGCTTGTTTATAAGACACGTTGGCTCAATTATACAGAGTGACTTAACTATGGTTGATGGTAATGAATCCTCTTATTTTAAAACTTTCACATGGTTGTTATCAAAAAAAAAAAAAAAAAAAAAAACTTCACATGGTTTGGTTATATGAAATTTTTGTATCTATTTTTTTTTTTTCGTTAATGCTAATCAGACCCTACCTATTTAATACATGTAAATAAAGAGATATCATATGAAATTTTAATATCAGAGGATCCACTATGATTCTTTTGTAGTGTACACATATTTTGTCCCCATTTTTTGGGTCACTGGGATTAATTAAAAGTTTGTCCTCGAAGTTTAATGCCACAAGCGTGATTATAAACACTAGTACGTATGCTATTTAATGCAACGTATAGCTATTGTCAACTTCTCAATCTTGACAAGATTAGGCCTATTACAACATGCACGCAATATTTATTAATATATTTTCTTCCATTTTTCTTACATTTTCCCCTTTTAATCTTTATAACTGAGAAATGTCACTATTTGTCGGGAAAAATTTGTCTGCCACAGTTTTGTCATGGCAAATTGCAAGTATAGATGGCGACTTCAGTGCCCAACCAACTTGTATTCAGATCTGGAATCACAGCTATATATATCTTTTAATTAATTTCTAGAGGTCACCTCGAGCAAGTTTAAACCAGCCAGTTTTTTTGCAAATTGCTCGGATTTGTTGCCATATATTTGCAACTAGTAGAGATCTATTAATGATTATTTATTAAACTTTGTGACTTGATACTTTTAGAGAATAATATAAATCTCATTAAAAATATTATCACCCAACATCTTAAGATTTTGGGTTAAATTGATTCTTAACATGATATCAGAACATCAATAACCATAAGGTCACGAGTTCGATCCTAACCGCCACCACTTTCAAGTGGAATTAAATAAAGACAGGGTAAAACAAATTTTTTTTTTTGTCTGTGCAATGTTCACCTTTAAGCCCAAAAGGGCTCTTGCGTGAGATGATGTATTAGAGAATAATACAAACCATTAATTTGTCATCATCCCAACACTTTAAAATTTTGGGTTGAATAAATTCTTAACAAATACTTTCAAATTATACACCTTGAAAAGGTACAATATTCATTCTCGCCACAAGTGGTAAGTATACATCTAATAAAAAGCAGCATAGTTTTCGAAATCATTTGAAGATCGACACTCAAATTTCCCAATAAACTCTTGCGAACTAAAGTAAGAACGCGGAGAAATTATGGGTTTTAGCTGCCTAGATTAGGTATACATTTTTAATCCTCCAATAGTACGTACATACTACATTAAGAGTCGGTTTAATGGAAAAGATAGCAAGGATATAATAGGATAAACAATCATATCCTTTTCTTATCCATCGGTAAGTCACTTCCGGGGCAAGAGAGGTTAGATCGATTGAGATTCAATAGAATAAGGTAGAGTTTAAATATCTTCATCCCTGACCCACCTCGCAGTCTGAATTAATCTTATAATCAGCTCAAAGGTCAAAGAATCCAAGCTTGTGGGGATATTCGGGAAAACCAACTCGCCTTAAAAAAATAATTAGAATTGTGTTAACTAAAAATAAATAAATAAATAAATTAAGGTAAGAAAGTCTTATTTCGAAAGTAGCCCTATGCCTTCTTGAAGCTTCCCTAAAATTGTGAGAGTCAAACCTCCCACGGCCACTAGCCACCAACAACCTAAAGATCCTTGTTTTGATGATGCAACCTTATTGAGAAGTGTTTTTGTTGTGTTTAGATGATGAATGTAATGACTGAAAATTACATAAGCAAACAGACAAAATATTAGGTGCATATTATAAGTTGATTTTTGACAATTTGATAAATGGCTTCAAATTGTTTGTTTTTTCCTTTCCTCCAGGTGCACATGATGAAAAAAATATAATATTTATTTGAAAACAAGCCCACGAGTGTTGCAAACCATAGCAGGAACTTCGCATACAAAAAAGTAATAGATTAACATAAATGTTAAAAGAAGAAAAAAAAGAGTATAGAGATATAGAAAGATAGTGAAAGAGGGGTACACTAATCTTGTACTAGATTCATAAGGCTTCTTCAATTCACACTACTAGAAAAATCCTGTATAGCGAGGGAATTGCTATGAAAATTCTGTCGCTAGTTTCATCCTCGCTACTACTTTCTCTCGCAAATTCCCTCGCAAACGATTTTGCAAGGGAAAGTAGTAGCGAGGATGAAATTAGCGACGGAATTTGCATAGCAATTCCCTCGCTATATAGGATTTTTCTAGTAGTGTCACCCAACAAATTGTTAAACATGAACTTCTACTTTATCAGCTTTTGGATATATGTGAGTAGATAGTGGGGATTGTGACAAGTTCAAATTATATTTCAATTTTTATGATCATTATTTCTAAATTAATTTATTATTATTATTTTGATTATCACTACAGGAAAAGTGCAATTCTGCGTCGGATATTCCACGTCGATTACAGCAAACCATCGTGGAATAAGCATACAACAATGGTTATGACCATTGGCGGACCCACACTATTGCAAGTGTGGGCATTTGCAGACACAAGTTCTTGGGGGGAATTTTTTTTTTGCGAAATGATGTACAAATGTGCGGATACATAGAAGAAATGCTTATCTAATTAACAGGTGTAGGATGCCCTCAAGGTTCTTGATGTTGCTGATATTGATAAATCAGAAGCTTCATCGGGAATGTATATATTGATAACCAGATACTTATCAAGAAATAATAATCAAGAGTCAACTACGCTATTATAATTTCAAGCAATAATTATTTGTTAAGATTTTTATTTGTATAGTCATGCAAAATAATCTTGTCCTATTTTTTATTATTATTTTAATATTAAATATAATTATATATCAAAAGTGAGAGTAAATTTTTTTATTGAATTGTACAACATTTCATAGAAACTCCAATAAATTTTTGTTGTAGGAAATGTCTAGCCATGCACCTTTTAGGTATAAAGTTGGCTTTACAACCAAAAATATTGAAACTTATTGGAGTTTCTACGAAATGTTGCACAACCCAGTAAAATTTTTTACGCTCACTTATGATATATAATTATATTTAATATTAAAATAATAATAAAAAATAGGACCAGATTATTTTGCATCACAATTACAAATAAAAAGTAAACCGGACAATATCTGATAGTTTATACAACTCAAGATAAAAGCGTAACTAACATCAATGTGGCATGGACAATCCTCATGCTCACCAAATAAGGCAACAAGCCCAACAAAGTCTCAAATCAAATACAGATATACTGCAGTAATAAAATCAATATCCAGACATATCATCATAACAGCATATATCTCAACTCAGCTCCGCCCTCCTGCCGCCCGAGGTACCTGAACCTGAAAATGTGCCCCAAACTTGGGGTGAGATCTCTAAACAGAAATCCCAGTAAGACAAGGGGTCCTCAAGGATTTCTCCAACCCAAGCTCACTTACACGTGCAATATAAGTTCTAAAAGAAGTAAAACAGTATAAGTTCCAAAATCAGTGCAATGCAGCATATAATCATGTCATGTGTGTCAAGATCCTACTAGCCAGAGAACATGCAGGAATTACATACGCCTACAACCTACAATCAGTGCAAGACGCTACTGCTCCCACCCACAGAATCACCATATTGTATGACACGAAAGCTTACCTTGCAAGCTAACTATCCAACTCAAGAGTCCAACCAGGTTCAAGGTCTATAAATAGCACTCTCACAGTCTGTTTATACCAACAATCATATCAAAATTCATATTCTAAGAGTTCATGACATAACGACAACGTTATCCTTTTACGTTTCATGCCATTAGGCTTCTCACAAAGCCATAAGCCCTTAATCCAATAGATTCTGACTTAGATTGTTTATTACAGAGGTTCAACTAACCAATCTAGGGTCCATAAACCCCAAATACAATTCTGTATGAACATAATAGTGACTGTCTCGAAATTCTCAAAATATCCAGATTTTTGTCGGGGCCATATCAGGATATCCAAAACCCCATATTTGGATATGGATATCCGGATATGGATATCATATCCGGATATTTCGTGACAAAATGCAGTTTTGCATTTTCGCGATTATATCCAACCAAGGTCCTATTTTTAAGGTCTCCAGACGTTTAATCATGCATTTCTAGGTGTGTTTAACCTTACCCACCCTTAAGTTATTAACTTTATCTTGTTACATGCATCAAGGTTCATTCTTTTCAAGAAAAACTCAAGAACAAAGGTGACGAAGCTTACCCAAGGCTCAAACTCAGAAAATGGGTTCTCTTGGAGCTCTCTATACCCCTCCACACTACTGCCAACGAAGAGCCACAAAAATAAGCAACCAAAACGGTTCCTTGCTTCACAAAATGGCTTCTTGGAGTCACAAATGCTAAGTAAATGACTCCTTCCACACTAACTCAAGAAGTTAGCACCAACACTCTCCCACACAGAAGTTATAACTCAGCAAAGACAAGCCTTTCAACCACCCAATGCTAACACACCCCAAGATGTGGTGTTTTGGTGAAGAAACAATGATCAAATGTGATCACTTGGAGGTTTCTTTGGAGAAGATGAAGGTGGCACGGTGAAGGAAAGGTGGCAGTAGCCAAGGGTCAGCCAAAATCTCACGTAGAGATGTTAAGTTTTTGACCTAGAAACTTGTCCCCTCAAATATATAGTCTAATTAGTTTTAATCCCACTGTATTAACGCTAATAGCTACGCTAATCATTTTAATTCCAAAATTTGGATTCTGAACTAGCCATTTTTTTAAGATTTGTCATATTTTTATTTTATTTTTCGCAGCACTTTGCCAGAACGCGCTTTTACATAGCCGGTATCAGTTCTGATGCAAGTTTTCATTATTTCAACTCCAAACTTGTTATATTAGTCCTAGATATTATTCTAGTGATATATACATACTTTTCATAATTTTCTGGGATACTTCATCGGTACGCATTTATACCGTGAGGTAGAACCGATATTTGCACTTTTCATCAGAAAAGCGACTTTCAACATTATTAATCACTTACTATAATTATTTAAGCCTTCTCATAATTATTAAGGTCAATTATTAAATTATTTCCTAAATTCACATTTAATTAATTTAAATTCCTAAATTAACAGTGTGGGTTCATTATGAAGTCTCACTTGGTCATATTATGTCTTGATACCTCAAATTCACTAATTGCATAATTAGTGCTCCTAAACCATAATTAGGTCAAATTTTAGGGTTTAATATTTAATTAGTGTATTATACATAGTCCACCTCACTTAACCACTAGATTAGTGTCCTAATTAGGTCTTATAATAATTTTAACATAGTGACCCTAATTTAATAAGACAAGGCCGAGTTGCTTAGGGTTATAGTTTAGGGTTTTTAAACTTGTTTCTTTGTCAGTTCTTTAGTTAATTAGTCCATACACTTAATTAATCCACTAATCCATGATTTCCTTATTTTTAACACAACTAATCCTCCTTATACTCAAGAAGGCAGATTTGATTAGTTAGGGTTATTAGGGTTTTTAGCCATCCTTAATCAAGATTAGTAGGTTTCATTTAGAGATAACCCACTTAATTAGCCTTTCTTAGTTCCTCTTGGAATTTTTCCACACTTAACCATTTCTTAACATTTTTTAGTCATCAAACCCTAGGTTCCAAGGACAAGGTCGAATTGTATATGTGTCCTTTTAGGGTTCATGTTCATCTTTTTATATGAAATCCACAAAAGGATCCAAAGGTTGCACCTTTAAACATCAAATCAACCATTTCTTGGTTCATAACTCAAAAACCCTCGATAACAACCATCAAAACCCTTTCTTTAAAAAATTTCAACAATATTCTCCCCACCCACAAAACAAAACCGAGGCATTAACGTGAGGAGGGAAAGCTTTTCCCAAAATGATGTTTACATCTTCAAGCTCATACTTTTAGCTCCAAGTTTCACTTTCACCAACAATAATGCACCTTTAAACAAGAACGAACCTTCAAAAATATGCTTAAGAGTTAGAGCTCAAGAACACAAGAGAGGAAGATGAAGTTTTTCAAGAAAAGTTTAGGAAACTTACACTAAAACTCAAGAGAACCAAGCACACAAGTGGTGTTCTTCAAGAAGACTCAAGAACACAACTCCATGACTCCTTGAAGCTCCAAAACTGTGACTGTACTTGTGGAGAATGACCACGAAAATTTGCATCTCACCATGAAAATTGTATGGTTGTGAAGAGGAGAGTGAGGGGAACAAGTTTTATGAAGGAAGTTTGTTGATTTGGTGAGGTTTTGGAGGAGAGATTATAGAGAGAAGTAAGAGAAAATTCAAACTTTGAATTTTTAAAGAGAAGAGGGGAGTGGGGCGGCAAAATTCTGAATGGAGAGGGAGGGGATTGTAACACCCAATGTATACCTGATTTGTTATCATGTCATCGTATTAAGCTGCGCTTATTTAAAAAGTGAAAACTAACTTTTTCTTTTCAATTATGACGTTATTATTAATAACCAAGTTGATTACTTAAATCCTTTATAAACCAATGTCTGTATGTAAATTGCAATTAAACAAGTAACTGAAATAACTCATATATAAATGTGTTTCTAGTCATGGAACTATAACACATAGACCGGACATTATCCTGATAATTTATACAACTCAAGCTAAAAGCATAACTAACAGCAATGTGGCATGAACAATCCCCATGCTCACCAAATAAGGCAACAAGCCCAACAAAGTCTCAGCTCAATAATCATATAATGACAATATAACATAAGGCAGCATCAAATCATAACAGTATAATCAGCTAACATCAGTCAACTAAGCTTCGGCCTCCTGTCGCCCGAGGTATCAACCCACGAGGTACCTGAACCTGAAAATGTGCCCCAAACATAGGGTGAGATCTCTAAAAAGAAATCTCAGTAAGACAAGGGGTCCTCAAGGATCTCTCCACCCCAAGCTCACTTACATGTGCAATATAAGTTCAAAAGCTGTATAATAATATAAGTTCCAAAATCAGTGCAATACAAAAGATAATCATGTCATGTGTGTCAAAAATCCTATTGGCCAGAGAACATGCAGGAATTACATACGTCTACAACCTATAATCTGTGCAAGACGCTACTTGCACCCACCCATAGAATCACCATATTGTATGACGCCACATACTCAGGCTTATCGTCAAGATGGAACAACACATACATATCATAAGGCACTTGCACTTAACAGCTCAAAATCATTTCAAATTTCAATACATGAAAACACATCATGCATATAAACCATCCCTCCATGAGGTATGGTGGAACCAACAATGGCAAAACCGAGGACACGAAAGCTTACCTCGCAAGCTATCCGTCCAAACCAAGAGTCCACACTGGCCCAAGGTCACCAAACAGCACAATCACGATATGTTTATATCAGAAACATCATCAATAACATACTTTAAAGGTTCGTTTCATTTTGACAACATTTCCTTTTTCGTTTACATCTTTTCTAGTTCATAATTATCAAGCATTAAGCCCACCATTAAAGGTATTACTGTTTCCCAACAGTAACACAGACTTCCTAGGGCATCTTGCCCAAATGAGGACTTTTCAACGCATTAAAACTGGTTTCTGGTCATTTTGACAGTGGGTAATCGATTAACAAAAATAGGGTAATCGAGTACTGCACATGGTAACCGATTACCAAAAACAGGGTAATCGATTAATGCACATGGTAACCGATTACCACGCGGACAGAACAGATTTCTGCAGAATTTTTCTGCATAATCCAAAGTGGGAATGGCTCTCAATGATCCAAGGTTCAGTTTTGGCGCAAAACAGAGGTTCAACAATACTTATTATACATGGATTAACCACTTTTAACATGAATCATTAAAGTTCTCTCTTTTAGTGACTTAAACAAGCTAAAATCAAGGATTTAAAGAGAAATGATCAAGGTATACCTATGGGGTCTCAAAATCAGCAGAAAGATATGCTCTTGGAGCTCTCAAATCTGTCCCAAAAATGAGATTCTACAAGGCCACGAAATGGTGACAAAAGCTTGGTCATTTCTCTACCAAAATGGCACCTTGAAGCTTCAAAAACCAATCACAAGACTCCCACAACACCTCACCACAATTCAGCAAACCAATCACAAGCTTCAATGGAGGGAGGAAGGGATTTCTGACATAGGGCCTTGTGCCCATGTATTTATAGGTGCGCTTAAGTTTAATCCCACTGTATTAGGACTAATAGCTACGCTTAGCATTTTAATCTCAAACTTAATATTCTGAACCTATCCATTTTTCTAATATTTATCATATTTTTATTTTATTTTTCGCAGCACTTTGCCAGTACACGCTTTTCCGTAGCCGCTATCAGTTCTAATCCCAGTTCTTATTATTTTAACTCCAAACTTGTTATAATAGTCGTATATATTATTCTAGTAATATATACACTCTTTTCATAATTTTCTGGGATACTTCATCAGTACGCATTTATATCGTGAGGCAGAATCGATATCTACACTTTTTGTCAGAAAAACGACTTTCACAATTATTAAGCACTTACTTAAATTATTTAAGTCTTCTAATAATTATTAGGGTCAATTATGGAATTATCTCATTAATCTCATAATTAATTAATTAAATTCCTGAATTAACGATGCAGGTTCTTACAGGGATGGTGCCCTAATTAAGGTTGCCATGTCACTTTAGTGGCACTTTGTCCTCTAGTGAAACCCGGTGTAATTTTTATCTAAACCGTTATCAAATTTTTATCCGGAAACACCCAAGACTCTAAATTTAAAAAACTAACATTAATTTTGTCTAATTATCATGTTCATAACTTAAAAATTTGATTAGTCAATCACAGATCCACTAACAGTTATTTAATTGCACTGCAGTCTTTACCGGTGTTCTTAACTGTACCCGAATTTCATAATCTTCTTAGCTTTAAAATTATTGGTATAATTATGACTTATTAGGCATATATTGGTCTTTATTTCCATTTTCTCATCTTTTTCTGGTTCCGGGATTCTACCGACTGCTTCTACAGCAGTACAAAATACCCGGCAGAAGTGACTTTTCTAAAATACCACAATATGAGTATCAAACTTCTTCAAATCATATACTATCCTCATCTATGATAATCATATCATCAAAATAGCTCTCTAACTATAATTTGCTAACTTGGAGCTATTCTATTGATTGTTACTGCGTCAACATTAAAAAATAACAGAAGAAAATTCACTTGTGTAAAATACCTTCAATGTGGATATCAAAATTCTTAGAATTTCATTCTCATTCCATTTATGACCATAAGGTCCTCATTATAACCCTCTAATTTAAAAGTCATGTAAATAGGGTTATTATATAAGGTTGCATGGAGTATAGTTTCATGAGTCCTTTAAACCAAAACAACTCAATAAGGTAGTGAAAGATTTCATTTTCTCGTTCATTGCTTAGGGTGATAAATACTTAACCCTATCATTCATTGTTAATGTTTAATAATTTTTTTATATTGATAATAAGTTATTTTTATCACTTGAACTGTTCTTTTATATATTCATTTGTTATACTCTAGAATTTCAACGAATAAATTGCGGGTTTTATAAGAGTTATGTTATAGGAAAAGTGATTGTGTAATGTTCTAGAGATTCGTTTTGCGTGCCGTAATTTTCTTATATTCTTTTTTCTTCAAAAAGTGTGGGCCCCACAAAATGTTGTGTGTGTAGGAAAATTTGTTGTGTCATGTTAAATGACAAATGCAAACCCCATAAATTGCTACCGTCAACAAAGTATATGTACATGTCATTTGATTACTTTTGTCAACTTCTAAAATTTAGAAGACGAAAGTGTACTAAAGCTATCATGAGATTTTTTAGTTACCATAAGAACATCAACAACAATCTTACAATGAGATGATGACGTTATGGTTGGACCATATAGAAACTACCTTGTATTAAATTAATTATGACAATATTAATAGGTCGGATGACATACTATTTTGTATCTTTCATACATTTATCGTCATAGGTTTTATAATTCAATCATATACTTTATGTTTAGAACCCAAAATAAGACACTTCTTATCCTTCTAACTACCAATAAAACAAGACCGTCGTAGAATACCAAAAAACCGTCGTGGAATACCAAAAAATCCGTTATGGGATGATTAAAACCGTCGGCAAAATTACATATTTGAGGTTGGTTTGTATGACCGTCGCGGAAAACCGATGTCAAATTCTAAATTTGCATGACGGCTTGTTTGGACGTCGTCATAACCAGTGGCGGACCCAGAAAATTTTATTTGTGTCTGCACATTTAGTAGCGCTGCATTCTTTTTCAATTTTTAAATACATTAAAAAATAAAAAAAATATAAACAATAAAAGAAAAGAAAACTTCAACTTAACAATAAAAAATTAATCAAGAGTCAGGTAAGCTGTTATAATTTCAAGCAATAATTATTTGTTAAGTAGCTCCGTGACTATAAACACATTTATATATGAGGTATTTTAGTTAGTTGTTTAAGTGCAATTTACATACAGACAATGTTTTATAAAGGATTTAAATAATCAACTTGATTAATATAATGACGTCATAAATGAATGAAAAGAAAAAGTTAGTTTCCGCATTTTTATTAAGCGCAGCTTAATACGATGATATGATACCAAACCGGGTATACACGGGTGCATAATACACTAATTAAATATTAAACCCTAAAATTTGACCTAAGTATGGTTTATGAGCACTAATCATGCAATTAGTGAACTTGAGGTATCAGGACATAATATGACCAAGTGAGACTTCATAATGAACCTAATTAAGGATAAACCCGAAAATTTAAAGTAACCTAGGGTTTCTAACTAAACCTAATTAGGGTTGGTTAATTAAACCTAATTAAGGAACTAAATGGTAACTTAAACTTAGGATGGACTTACGGACACATGAACATGTGAATTAATGAAAGCAAATCCTAGGTTAGGGTACCTATATGGTTTGGCCATATAGTGTATAATTAGGGTTTAGGGTTGACAAATTTAAAGAATGATGGATTAAGGTTTGATTATGTGTCTAAGGATTTAACCAACTTGTAACTTAGAAGAAATGAATGTGAGATTATGGAAATTCTTTACGTCTTGAATTTAAGTGATAGAATATCAATGGATAATATGCCTAAGTTAATAAGTAAATTATCTAGAGGAGGTATACTTAGTATAATTATGGAATATGTAAAAAGGTAGCTTAACTTAGAAAGAATTAAGAATGAACTAAACATCCATAGAACCAAGAGTGATTTAGCTTTAAAATTTAACACCATAGGACCATGTAATGCCTCGGATTTGGTACCCTTAATAGGGCAAGTAAGTGATGAAAATGGTGTTGGTCCATAGATTAAGTGCAAGAATAATTATTGAAATGATTAGTTGAGGAACTAGTCTTGAATTAAGCTTAAAAAATGGAAATCCAACCTAGGCAATACATATGCATACATTTCGGCCTTGTCACATAGTTAGGGCTTGGATGTGTAAAAAATAATCTAAGTTACCTAAGTGAGCCTAGAATGTGATTCTAAGTTATGTAAGTGATTGAAGATTGAGGTTGCTTGTAATAATGCCCTAAAATACGTAATTATGTAATAATTGGTCTAGACTTGTAATGGGCATATTATTGCCATGTAAGAATAAAATACTGAATCATTAAGTGATTGAGTATTAATGATGTAAATGATTCTTGCTCTAGGTTTCCCTAGAGGACTTGGCACTTGAGGGTTTATTGGAGCATACATGTTTTACTGTTAGAGTTAGGCATGTGATAAGCTCAGTGAGGTAAGCTCTTAGTTCTGGTTGCTCCTCTCTCTTGTGGCCCCACCTTCATGGTGGGCATTATGGTTGTATTGTATGAAAGTATGTGGCATAATGTATATGTGCATTCATTCACATTCATATAGATGTTATATGATTCTTGATATTATGATGATGCACTGATGATATATGTTATGAGAATCTTGGCCAGTGATCATAGTATGTAGGCTACCTATGACTTGACTCTGGGAGCTATTTCATACTGAGGTTGTGTTGACTGTCTATGGCTTGACCCTGGTGTCACACATGTGTAATCGTCTATGGCTTTGACCCTGGGGTTACATAAGGATGATATGATGATGCTATGTTTATGTTTTATGCCTGTATTATATGCTTTATATCTGACTGGTCATGCAGGAAGTGGGCTCAGGGGATTAGAGGATCCTCTATGAACCTTGAGCTTACTGAGATGTTTTATCTCACCCCATTTGAGGACATCATTTCAGGTACCCAAGTTAGCAGTGAGCAGTCTAAGGGCAAGATCCCAGCTACAGATTAGTGGGCTGATGCTGCTATTTATGTTATGTTGTTATTTGATTATATAGCATGTGTAGTGTTTTGACATGCCTAGATAGACTATGTTGATACTCTGTTGACGTATGTAATAATGCTCAGGATTATTATTATTTGAGCTTTTGGATTATGGAAGTATGTATTATGAGTTATGTTAGATGCGTGTGACGTGTACGCAAAGATATGATGTATGGATTTATTAATTTGGGCATGGAGCCATCATTTATGTATTGACCCATTGAGGGGATTGCAGTCCGTGTGGGACTTGCAAGCTGTAACACCCTATGTATACCTGGTTTGTTAACATGCCATCGTATTAAGCCACGCTTAATTAAAAAATGCGAAATATTCTTTTCTTTTCAATTATGACGTCATTATCATTACCAAGTTGAATTACTTAATTCATTTCCAAAACATTTCCTGTATGTAAATGCAAAAGACAAATATCTATATTGAATAACCTCATATCATAAATAAGTGAGTATCTAAAATCACGGAACTACAACATGTAGCCCTGACATAATCCTGATACATTAATACAACTCGAATCTAAAGTAAAACATAGTCAAGTCAATGCGGAATGGACAATCCCCATGCTCACCAAATAAGGCAACAAAGCCCAACATAGTCTCAAATCAATAACATAACATGAAGCTAAAAGCATAAAAGCAACAATCATAACCCAGCATCCAACATAAGCAGCATAACAACATATATCTCAACTCAGCTCCGGCCTCCTGCCGCCCGAGGTATCAACCCTCGAGGTACCTGAACCTGAAAATGTGCCCCAAACGTGGGGTGAGATCTCTAAACATAAATCTCAGTAAGACAAGGGGTCCTCAAGGATTTCTCCACCTCAAGCTCACTTACATATGCAATATAAGTTCTAAAAGAAGTAAAACAGTATAAGTTCCAAAATCAGTGCAATGCAGCAGATAATCATGTCATGTGCGTTATAACTAATCTACTGGCCAGAGAAATGCAGGAATACGTCTATTACCCACACTAGTGCAAGACACCACTTGCACCCACCCACAGTGTCACCGTCTTGTATGACGCCAGATACTCAGGTTTACCGTCTAAATAGAACAACACATACATATTATAAGCACTTGCACATAAAGCTCAACAGCATTTTTAATTATTAAAGCATGTAAACACATCATGCATATAAACCATTCCCCCATGGGGTATGGTGGAACCACACAATGGATAAACCGAGGACACGAAAGCTTACCTTGCAAGCTCACTATCCAAGCCAAGAGTCCAACCAAGAGCTCACACTAGCTCAAAGCCCACAAACAACACAATCACAATCTGTTTATACAGTAGATAATCATTGTAACACCCCGTTCTAGAACCGGTTTGTTAACATCGCATTATGATATTAAGCGCAGTTACAATCACATGGGTTCAATTAAAATCCGGATAAATTTTTCATTTTAAAACGTACCGAACGTATAATACCCAATTTCGTGATCATAACCATATTACCTTGCGGAAACAGATAAATTAAGCTTAACATCATGTTCATTTTCCATTTTTAAACCATTAATTTACTTCTTGTTTAGTTCAAAACTCCTACTATATTGTAGGTTTCTTCATTAGCCATGCGTGGCTTCAAACCGCGCTCAAATCGGAGCACTATAGCCCAAGTTAGGACAAATTGAAGCAACACAAGAGAGTGTTGGTCACAGGCCCCGCGCGCTTCAGCGCGCTACCGGGCGCTCAAGCGCGCGCGCTATCGGGCGCTAAAGCCTCCATCTGGGCGCTTAAGCGCACGGAGGCAGTAAGCATCAGGCATTCCAGTGTGGATGGGCGCTTAAGCGCGCAACAGGGCGCTCAAGCGCGCTACCCTGGGCGCTTAAGCTCCCACTGGGACGTTTTAGCGCGCAGAGACAGAAGCATCTCCTTCTTCAGTGGCGAAGGGCGCTTGAGCGCGGACCAGGGCGCTCAAGCGCGCAACCCTGGGCGCTTAAGCCCACCCTGGGCGCTAAAACACGAGGGGGCAGTAAGCCACCCAACTTTCTGCAGCAAAGGGCGCTTAAGCGCACGCCAGGGCGCTCCAGCGCGCAATCCTGGGCGCTTAAGCCCTCACTTGGGCGCTCCAGCGCGAGGAGGCAGAATGCATTGGCACTCGCAGGGGCAGCAGGGCGCTTGAACGCGCTCCTGGGCGCTTAAGCGCGCTGCCAGGGAATTCCAATTCCCACATTTTTCAAGTCCAATCCTAGGGGAAGGTGCATCCCCCCCCTTACAAACCCCAATTGTCCATGTCCCAAAACTAAATCCTAGCACTCATCCAACCTCTCCTCATGAGATTTAGCTAGAATTTGGGCAGCATGACCTTTGTTTTCTCATCGTTTACCAATTTAAACAAAGGGTACCTAATTGATTTTCAGCCCAACCAATTCAACAACTCAATACATAACAAGCATGCATATATTGAATTTCAAGTAGGCATCGTTTACATTACATATCCTTTACAAATCATAGAACTTAGCTTACAAAACACTATGATCATTCCCTTGGCTCCCATCAACAAAAGGTGTAACCAAAGGCATGAGCATAGGCTAAGTTCATCCAATGAATCAAGATATACAAATGACCATGGGCTTTCAAAATAAAATCCTATACATGTGAACTACAAAAGGCATGCATAAACTCAAAGAAATGCCATATTTCATGCATAATCCAGATATGGCCACTTGCCACCAGAGGCTCCTGCAGCATCCTTACCTGAAAGGGGGTCCCCACAACACGGGGTGAGATATACGAATATATCCAGTAAACCAGGGGTCCTTGGAGCATCTCTCCACCCCACAGTTCCATATCAGTGTAATAGCAATAACAATAATAATGCAGTAAATACATATCTATGCAAAGTGCACTACATCTCCAGGAGAAATCCCTCGAGCTCTCAAGCTGTCCTAAGAAAACTCAGATGCAAATAGTCCTACTGGCCAGCTAACTACCAAGTATGATTTACGCATCGTCATGCCACATACCAACATAGGGAAACACCATCCTATGCCACACCAAATGCATACACATACGTATAACAAAGCATTACACTATTTTATTGCATTTATATACACAATCACAACCTCCACCCTTTCAGGGCTTGGTAGAACAGTCAAGGGAATTACACCCAAGGTCCGAAGGCTTACCTCAATGCTTCAGTCGACCTTTGTTCTTCACCAATGTCAACAATACTCTACTCCAAAACCAACACCTACACATGGTGTAATGCAATCAACACATTGCATCCAAGAGTATTTCACAATCAACCATCAATTCAGAACACAACTCAAGTATGAGCTTACCAATTCCAATGAGCTATTCAAGCTCCACAGCTTGCTCCAATGGTTGATCACTCACGGTTGGTCCAAATGTCTCAATCCTAGACATCACAAGGATCCAATCAATCATTCAACTCACTAATTGTTCAACATGCTAGAATACTAACCAATCCAAGCATGAATTTTCCAATATTATGAACAATTATCAAATGACTATCTAGGCTCATTTCCACCGATTAAATGTCGTTCCTAGCATTTTTCCCAATATGCTCTAAACTCCATTCTTCCTAGAACATAGCTAATTTAACTACATTTCATAAAAATCCCAATTTACTATTTACAAACCCTAACTCATGCAAATTTCAAGGAATCATGAGGTTCAAGGGTTAGAATCTTACCACCAATGGTCACACAACCAAGCAAGGAGTGTTCCTCAAGCTCCCATGGAAGTTGAACTTCCCAAAACCCCAAAATCACCCAAATGGTCGAATTTTTGAGGGTCAAAATCTCTCTCCACAAAGTTCCCCACTAAGAACTAAGCAAGGATTATGAAAGAGGGGAATAATCTAAGTGGTTTAGGCTTTTGAACGGATGAATTTGGTTGAGATTTGCTCTCTCCCTTTTCTCTTCCTCCTTTCTCCTTCTTCTTCTTTCTCCTTCTTTCTCCTTCTCTGGTTGCTCGACGAAATGGGGGTGGGAAATGGGGCTCATTTGGCTTTTAGTCACTTAACATTGGTTAAGTGGCTTTAAGCGGGTATTGGTTCGTCTATCTATTCAACTCCAATAATTTCCAAACTTTACCCAAAAGTCTGAAATATTATTCTAGGAATATTACTATTTTTCTTTTTTATATTTTGGGTACTTTTGCCAGTACCCATTTATACCCCTGAATTTTCACTGAGTACACTTTTTAACTCCAAAGTGACTCAGATTCATTTAATTAAGCCTTATACTTAATTTCACTCACTAAAACATGTTTAATTAATTAATTACACTTGATTTACTAATTAATTAAGATGGGCTATTATAGTCACCCCACCTTTCAGCGATTTTGTCCGCAAAATCAAGAACGTACCTGTCCTTAAACTCAGGATACTGACGGAGAAGCTCATCTTCCCGCTCCCAAGTGGACTCTTCAGGCGTCCTTCCTTCCCACTGGACTTTCACCATAGGAATAGATTTGTTTCTCAGCTTCTTCTCATCTCTTTCAAGTATCTTCAGTGGCCCAATAGGAGTCTTCAAATTCTCCCGGATCTCAACATTATCAGGTTGAACCACATGAGAAGGATCAGCTACATATTTCCTCAGCTGAGAAACATGAAACACATCATGCAAATTTGCCAATTGCGGAGGTAAGGCAAGCTGGTAGGCAACCGGTCCCACCCTACGAAGAATCTGGTAGGGTCCAATAAATCTCGGACTCAGCTTCCTCACTCCAAGGGCTCGTCCCACACCTGTAACCGGTGACAGCTTCAGGAACACATGATCTCCCTCCTCAAACTCTAGAGGCCGATGCTTGAGATCATAATAACTTTTCTGACGATCCTGAGCCTTTTTCAGACGATCCTTAATCATTTTAATCTGCTCAGTAGTCTCCTGAACAAAATCCGATCTAAACCGCTCTGTGTCTCCAACCTCTGACCAACAAGTAGGTGTCCTACACCTGCGACCATACAAGGCCTCGTAGGGAGCCATACCCAGACTAGCATGAAAACTATTATTATACGAAAACTCAACCAGCGGGAGATATCGATCCCATGCAGTACCCTGCTCCAGGGTGCAAGCCCTCAGCATATCCTCCAACGTCTGAATGGTCCTCTCAGTCTGACCATCCGTCTGTGGGTGATAAGCAGTGCTCAGTCTCAACTGAGTGCCAAGAGCCTCCTGCAATGCTCCCCAGAAGCGAGAAGTGAACTTTGGGTCCCGATCACTAACAATGCTCTTAGGCACCCCATGAAGCCTCACAATCTCCTTCACATAGAGCCTAGCCAATCTCTCCGCAGAGAAATCTACCCGAACTGGCAAAAAGTGTGCGGATTTTGTCAATCTATCCACAATCACCCATATAGAATCATAACTAGCCTGTGTTCGCGGCAATCCCACTACGAAATCCATGGAGATACTCTCCCATTTCCATTCAGGAACATCCAGAGGTTGCAACATACCAGAAGGCTTTTGATGCTCAATCTTTACCTTCTGACAAATGAGACACTTAGAGACAAATTCGGCAATATCTTTCTTCATACCAGGCCACCAGAAATTCATCTTTAGGTCCTGATACATCTTTGTAGCTCCCGGATGAACTGTAAAATGACCCTTATGAGCCTCTGTCATCACTTCTTCCGCCAACTGCCTAGGTACAACTACACGACCCTGATATAATAGTATACCCTCATCATTGCAGGATACACCACTCTGACCTTTTAGTCGTCTAGCACTTTCATTTTGCAGTTGAGCTTCTTTAATTCTGGTCATCAGTTCATTCTCAATGCTTGTGATTTCAAAGCCACAAATTTTACATGGAAAATTTTTAGATAATTGAATATCTCTGAACCTCTCAATCACATCATAATCTTTGATCATCATGCTTGATATACTCACGGATTTTCGGCTCAGTGCATCAGCTACAACATTAGCCTTGCCAGGATGATATTTCAATTCAAAATCATAGTCCTTTAGGAACTCGGTCCACCGTCGTTGTCTCATATTCAGCTCCTTCTGATCAAACAAGTATTTCAAACTCTTGTGATCGCTGAATATTGCAAATTGCATTCCATACAAGAAATGCCTCCACTGTTTCAACCCAAAAACAATTGCAGCAAGCTCAAGGTCATGGGTCGGATAATTTTCTTCGTGCGGTTTCAATTGCCTCGATGCATAAGCTACCACCCGCCTATCTTGCATCAGCACACATCCCAATCCCTTCTTGGACGCATCGCTGTATAGCTCAAATTCACCTTCCGGGTCGGGAAGTACTAACACCGGAGCGGTCGTTAGTTTCTCCTTAAGGCTCTGAAAGCATTCTTCACATTCTTGTGTCCAAACAAATGGAGTATCCTTCCGGGTCAAACGGGTCAATGGCAACACCATGGCTGAAAATTC